>NC_050579.1:168176059-168213559 GCF_011100635.1 Trichosurus vulpecula
GTAGACGCCCTCTTAGGTTCCTCCCAGCTCTAGAATCTTGATCCTATTAAAATATCATAGTATGCAAAATATTCTACTAGCTGAACATTTGTGGTAGGAATGATATTTGTATGCATAAAGTGTATGAAGAATTTTTTTGTGCTACTCCAATAAAAATGTGTATATTTATCAGTGGTACACAGTTTAGATAGTTTATATAATCACCAAAATTGGCTGTTGTGGTTGTTGATTTGTATCCGACTGTTCATGATTTCATTTGGGTTTTCTTGGCAGATGCTCGAGTGGTTTGCCATCTCCTTCTCCAGCTCATTAGGCAAACAGAGTTAAGGGACATGTCCAGGGTCACACAGCTAATAAGTGTCTGAGGCCAGATTGGAACTCAGGAAGATGTCTTCCTGACTCTAGGCATGGCACTCTCTCCACTGCACCCCCTAGCTGCCCTAAAATTGGCAGCAGAAATCTTGAAAATTTAATTCTGTATTATATCATTAGAGTTGTCTATATGGTATAGTGGACAGAGTACAGGACATGTAGTCAGAAAGAACTGAGTTTAAGTCCTGCCTCAACCATTTACTAGCTGTGTGATTCTGGGTCTAGCTCTGAGTACTTCAAATTCTTCACTCCTAAGATGAAAATAATACTAGCACTTTCCATGTACTGTCAGTTTTGGTGCCTTGGAACAAAAGCTCAGTCATCACTAGCAAAAGGCTCTGGCTGCAGAAATTCAGCTATAGGAAACTGAGGGTGCCTCATTAGAAATCTTTGTTGTTGTTGTTTCATGGAGTTATGGACTAAAGTAAGGCAAGTACATCAGAAAGGAATTAATTCAAAACAAATGTGTGCGTGTATGTGTGTGTATATTTATATATGTATATATGTGTAGATACAAGGTAGTCTCCATTTTATTATCTTTTTTATATACTGGGAGGGAATCTGTTCTTAGGAAAATCTAGAACTGCTTCTAGTCTTCAGTAAAGACTAAAGCTATAATATAATTATAATGTATAGGATGCACGAGTAAAAGTATTATGAAAATTCTGAAACTTTGTGTTTGTCTTTCTTTTCCCTCTTAGTAGTGACTGTGAAGTCTTCCTAAAGAATCAGGCAACTCATTTCTCTAAATTATTCATATTTAATAGAAAGGAGCCAATGAATCTTGACCTTACAGTTCTGCTATCAATTGTTGGATATCTTGGAGAAATTTTTGTCTGGGTATATATTGGAGAACATTCCCTTTAACAGCTCCTTCCAAATGTGAGATTCAATGATTAGAAGACTGGAGAATATATCATACAAATGACAGTTAAGGGGAGCTGGGGATATTAATCCTGGAGAAGAGAGAGCATGCCAACTATTTAAAATGTTTGAAGGACTAACATATAAAAGAGGGGTTGGACTGTTCAGCCCCAGATGGTAGAGTTCAGAGAAATAGGTAGAAATTACAGAGACAACTTCCGTGCCTTTTATGCAAGGAAAGAGTTCCTGAAAGTTAGATCGCTCTAAAAGTTCAATGAGCAGCTTTGATAGGTGGTGGATTTCTCCTCACGTAAGTATAGAGCTGGAAGAAACCTCAGGGGGCACTGGTCCAAACTCTACCCCATTTAACAGTTGAGAAAAATGAGTTCTTGAAAGATTATGCGACTTGGCTAAATCACCTAATTATTAAATAGCAGAGCTGGCATTTGAACTCAGGTTTTCTGATTCTAAATCCAATTTCCTTTCTGTTGTACCATACTGCCACCCCTCTGGGAGGGCTTTAAGCAGAGAGATAAAAGCCACTTTGTCAGGGGGGCGGTGTTCTCTGAGGGATTCTTGACCACATGGTATTGCAGAAATAGCCCTGGATTTGGGGTCAAATGACAAGGGCTCAAATCCTGCCTCTAACACTTACTATCTGTGGGACCTTGGGTAAGTCATTTATCTTCTCACCTTTACTCATCAGTAAAATGAGAACGTTAGATTAAGATGACTTTGAAGTCCTTTCCTGTTTCCAGTCAGTGATCCTCTGACCCATTTAAGTTTGAAATAGTGTCGTGTTTGTTTCCATAGTAAAGAATACACTTTCTAATGGAGATTTTCTTCTACTCAATTCCCCATACTACAATAGAAAAAACATTTTCAAATAAATGTTTTGAAACTAATTCCCATATTTATTCTTTGATTTCTTCAATGTAAGGAGCAGCAGTGAGCAGTTTGGGATGTTTTCCCCAATATAGCCCAATATAATCTTTCCTACGTCTCAATTCTGGACCCAGCTCATTGGCCTCTGGTGTATTTTTGAAGACACATCATGGTAAATATATGTTTTTCATCCATTTTGTTTAATATGATTTGTTAATATGGTTTTTATTAATTTCTTTCTTTTATAAAACCACTGTCATGTTTTTACAGGAAATGGTTTGGGTAATACTAAAGTTGTTTCTCTGGGTAAGGCTAGCTTCTTAGCTCATTGTGAATTTATTAAAACCTCAAACTTACTTGGATATCCTTAGTGTGCGTATGTATTTTAGCCTTTTTAACATTCATTAAGTCTAGAGCTGACTAGAACTATAAAACCCTCTGCCTTTTGTGTTTGTCTCACACCTTACTTTTGTTAATACAAGCTTATGTTGGTGTCTTTTAGAACGATTCTTCCTTTTCTCTGTTATTCAATGTAACATACAAAGCCAGTGAATTTATCCACTTTTACTTGACTTTATATGTCCCTGAAATCTTGATATAGATAACTGAATTTTCTGAGGATTTTGATGAGATTCAACAGCACATTTGATACAAAATGAAACCACTAGAATTAGAACATAGAATAAAAAATTACACTTTGATAGTAATCATAGTATTTCCATGATACTGATTTCTAGTTGTTCTAAGTGAATCTTTTAAAAGTGGAAGGCAGCTGAGATGGATGACATCATTGAAGTCCCTGAGTCCAGGACCAGTTCTGCCTCTGACTCTGGTTAACTGTGTAATCAAAGGCAAGTCATTTAACCTCTAGGACTCTCAGTTTCTCCATCTGGAAAGTGGGGATAATGATGAAAATACCTCAAGTACCTATCCCCACATGGCTATCTAAGGCAGCTCAAAATGAGATAGTACATGTAAAGTTCTTTGCACACTTTAAAATGCCATATAAATGCTTATTATTATTATTATCATAATGGCACCCCTAGTACTTTACTATAGACATTATTAGAGATTCCCCATTTTCATGTACATAACACCTATCTTCACCTAGTGAGCCTCTGTAATCTGTCAGTACCATTCAAATAAAATATTGATATGTATTCAGACTCTGCTGTTGCTTACTGAGCACTTTAACCTTTAAAAAATAAAGATCTTCAAAAGCATTTTCTTTTTAAATAGGTAAAAGGACACTAATTGAAACAACTATGAAGATTTATTCTAAATCCAAGTAAGTATACATGAAGTATTGAATTTTTTTAAGTAGTTGTTTAAACCTCTTCCTCTATTTCGCAACACAGGTGAGGCATGTTTTCATACACAGGTTTTCCCCAAAGTATTAGTCTAATTTTAGTTTTAACAGCTTAAAACAGCACTAAGATTTTTGAGAAAACATATATGTTAAAAATTATTTTGTTTGTAGTCATCTCTAAGGCTCCAAATACATGAGACATTGACAAAATCTGAGGCCAATTTTACAAGTAGTTTATTATCACATAGCCACAACTTAAAATTAAACAACAGGAGATACCAAAATGCCTCAGTAAGCAAATTTGCTCACGTACATGATTTCTACCATCCCATTAGATAAACTACTTCATTATATCTGTTGCATGGTTGATTCAAAAGTCTCCTACTAGTCAGTCATTCTTTACTGCCAATTGGCATTGTTACTTTGAGATTATTTCAGGTAATTACAAAAAAAGCACATTCATTTTATGGAGTACAGTTCAACCAGGATACAAAGTTTTCAACATATACATTGTCATTACTATTGCAATTGTTGTGTGTTGGGAGTGGAGCATTTCCCTTTTAGTAAGTATCTCACGCTGTCTTGCTAATTACCTCTCTAAGAGTATTGAAACAATTGGTATATCCAACCTGTAGGTTCATTGATAAGATACTGGTCAACAAGCAAGCTAATAACTAAAATGGGCTGAGGACATACTATCACATTTGCCACCTAGATTATACACCATCCAGAAATGCTCTCAGAAAAAAAAAGATATCAATCACAGAATTTCACAGGATTGTAGCTATAGAAATGGTAGGGAGGGACCTTAGAGATTGACTAGTCCAACCCCATCATTTTACAGGGAAAGTAAGGCCCATAGAAGTTAAGTGGCCTAACCAAAGTCATACAGTTAACAGTGAGAGTGTTTGAACCCAGGCCTTTTGATCTGTTATGTTGCTTCTCCACAAACAAATTATCCATATGTCAAATTTCTACTGGAATAACTACCTATAGGTATTTTAAAAGGGATTTTTACTTAGCAACAGCCATTATACAAGCTATAATTAAAATTATTAATATGAATAACATTTTTTACATTAAGAAATCTATGAGTATTCGAATGTCAAGAGCAACATTATTTTCCACTCTGTTTTATAGGATGTAACATGAGTTTTAGGCTGGAGGCTGTTGGTAAACTATACTGTGGCCCAGCTGATATATTCTTTTCAGCTGTCTTCAAGATTTATAGTGATCACCAATGTCAACTACACCATGAAATGTAAAGCATTCATCACTAAAATGGTCAAGATGAACAGATTAGCCATACAATGGTGCCCAAAGATATGGTCTGTGTTGTGATGTTCTCTAACAGATTGATGGGGCTCTTATTTCAATACATCAAAATTGTGTAAGTTTAGCAGGGTAGTTACTCCTTCCATTCATGCTGATCAAAATCCCTCTATGCCTTAGTAGATGGTCTTTGTGAATTGCTGCATCCAAACTGATTATTTTTCAGTGGCCGTCTTTTAGTGGAGGGCATCTCTGAGCTTACCTATGATGGTCCTCTGAATGACAGACGTATGATATTTTGCCAGAACCATAGTTTTCCTCTTGGAAGGACTTGCCAGCACTTGCAGTGGCATAATATTCGAGAACCCAGCCTCCTGAATGTTGATATGTTAGTAAAGTGCTCATGTGCTAATTTTACCATTATGTTGAATAGTGTGCTCTTCTCAAACTATTAACCACTTACTCTCCCCCTCTTCCCCCCTTCACAATTTGGAGATCTTCATCTTGGCTATCTCTTAGAAGCTTTAAAAAACAAGCATACTGCCAACTTACTAAGAAAATTAAAACTTAAAAAGTAAAGTAATTTTTTACAGAGATTCCTATTAGCAACTGTAGGCAACAAGGATGATTCTGCAACATATAAATTCTTTGAGCAGTTAGAAGGCACAGTGGATAGAAAGCAGGCCTTGAGTCAGGAAGACTCATCTTCCTGCATTTAAATCTGCCCTCAAATACTTACTAGCAGTGTGAACCTGGGCAAGTCACTTAACACTGCTTGCCTCAGTTGCTCATCTGTAAAATGAGCTGGAAAAGGAAATGCAAACCACTCCAGTATCTTTGCCAAGAAAACACCACACAGGGTCATGAAGAGTCAGACATGACTGAAAAAGCTGACTAACAACAACAATAATTCCATCAATAAATATAACTTTAAAGAATGATTTCTACTCTACATAAATATGTATATTATATTATTATATATCATAATATACAACATATTAAAACATATCTAATATAATGAGGATTTGAATGTCATATTTCATATACAAAAGAATAAACAAATATCCTTTAAATGTCTGCATAAATAAATACCAAATACTATTAAAATTAATCGGGATAAAATATTTATATTCCTATTCTTTCTATAATCATTTCACTTTCCTAACCTCATTTATGTGAAAATTGGGTTGCTCCATCTTGTCCAATATCTTTTATTGTTTTACAAATAGTAATAGCAAAAGGGATTAAGTTATCATGTTGTTCTTCAAATAGATCAAATAAACTTTCAATCCCTTGAGATTAGTATCCTCCATTTTCCCAAATACTGAGTTGTTTTGTTTTTTGAATGATTACACAAAGCAGACAAACTATTAAAACCTATCTGAAGCCTGCTACTCACACAAATTTCTGGTTGTTTTTGTTTGGTTGGTTTCTGTTTTGTCTTTTGAGAAAGAGCATGGTACCACTGGATTGGAGTCAGGAAGAGCTAGGTTCAAATCCTATCTTTGATACTTACTACCTCTGTAATTATGAGCATGTTATAATCTCTCTGAGCCTCAGTTTCCTGATCCATAAAAAGGGAATAATCATATATGTTTTCACAGGAGATGCTTTAAAGTTCAAATGAAGTACATATAAAATGCTTTTCATACCTTAAAGCATCGTCCATTAAAGCACAATTATGATTATTTAATTCAAAAATAGATAATGTGGCATAAACCACAAAGTGTCTTCATCATAAGTTTCTTGGAGATTCTGGTCTTGGACTAGTGAGAACACAATGCTTAATACTCAATATTTAACTAAGATTTTTTTTAATTGAAGCATCATCCATTGGCATGTTCATTAACTTTATATTCAGATGCTCCTGAGTCTTGGGCAGAGTGTCTTATCATAGGCTTAAGTGATTCAAAATATTGTACAACAGAACATTGTAGAAGTCTGTTAGAACTAAAGGATTCCATCAAGTATTTGACTTAAGTCAAGAATAGATTTCTTTTTTTCAAGTTTTTTAAAAATGTGTTTTAATGTAAGAATTTAGAAAGCTTGTATTATCCAAAATTTGTCAAAGCCTCAAGGAATTTCTATTTTGCTCTAACACTTTGGTCATTAATCATTCATACTTCAAAATCCTTGACTACTGAATAAACCCTTGATCTACTAAAATTTGCACATTTTAAACAAAATCTGATCTTATAGTATCTACTGCCATGAAAGTCTACATACAATTACCTTTGTTGTGTGACTTAATTGGGTATTGAACTTCCATTCTGGCAGACTATCTCAGGTCCAGTACACTCCATGGGATCACAGATCTAGAGCTGGAAGAACACTCAGAAGTGATTTAGTCCTGTCCCCTTATTTTATAATGAGGAACCTGTGGCCCAGGGAAACTAAATGCCCAAGGTCATATGAGTAGTAGGTTGTTAGAGGTAAGATTTGAATTTAGGTTCTCTAATTCCAGACCTTGTGCTTTTTCTACTGTTCCAAACTGCCTCCTCATGTCATTAAAGAGATTGTGACCAGAAAAATATTTGACTATTAATTTTTAACAACCCTAGAAGAAGATCTCTGTCATATCTGGTAGATTCTCTAGGGTGAAATCTATGGAAGATCACAAACAAGAATGAAACAGAATAAGGAGGCATAAATGGGTCACATTCTACACCATGGAGAGAAGTACCCATACCAGTGAAATCTCACATCCATAAAAGTATTGACATGTGAGCAAGGTTGTACTATTCTCTTAATACAGGCAGGGCAAATGCTTATGACTCTTCACTAACTGAGTTCTGAGGTAGACAAACTACAACATTGTCTAACCTTGAAAAAATACAAACTGTTGGCATGGAAATGCAGAAATTGTGCCCAAGAGCACACAAGTCACCTAGCAATGACTAAATCATATACTAAATCCTGGGTTCAGGAGGAGTTAACAAATGAGTCCCTCAGTTGTTCTGAAATAAATGACAATGTAGTTTCTCTTCTTGAAGTTACTAAAGTGATTTTTCTGATCATGCTTGATTTTCTTGATTTAATCAAGTTAAAGCACTTTAAAATATTAAATATATCCTTGGTACAACTGGAAATTTCAATGCATAGAATCAAAATTATATATTTTAAAATATCTTAACTTGAGAGATTTTTCTCTTAATCTAGGAGCCACCTCAAAAATTTTGGAGACAGGTCAATTTTTCAGTCCTCAAGAAGAAGATATTAGAATAAGAATCATGCTGTCATAGTAAATTAGGTCTCAACCTCAGCTCACGACCCAAATTAGGGCTCCCAAGGGTCAAAAGAAAAGTCATAAAGTTATTCTAGAAAGCATAGAAGGGGCAGAAAAACACATCTAGACAGAATGTATCTTGGACCATATAAGTGAATGGGCAAAGCCCTTGGTGGCTAGTGTTTTTTTTTTCCTTTTCCCCATCACTTCCTTTTTGCATTTTTACATGAATACAGAAAATGTACCATAAGCCTAAACTAGAAAATTTACAGTGGAGGTTAATAATTATAAAGGGTACTGAGGTGGGACTCCCCAGCTGCTTTTGTACATAATGAATAATAATAATAGTTTATATTTATATAGCTCTCTACAGTTTACAAAGCACTTTGCTCAAAACAATTATCAAACCCATTTTGCAAACGGTGAATCTGAGCCTCATAGTGGCTAAGTGACTTGCCTACAGATACAGAGGCAGAGTTAAGACTTAAATCCTAGATTTTTGACTCTTAAGTCTAGTACTCTTTGCCCTGTGCCATGTTCTCTCTCCTGACTGGTAGTATCTGGTGTCTAAGGCTTTTCCAATTATCATGATCATCAAGCCCAAAAGTGCACAACCAGGAATAATAACATATGTTTCTGTCTTTTCAGGGTAGATCTCTCTGAAAATACTTTGAATCTTAAGGAAACTGCTAGGACCTCTGGACACCCTGCATCACCCTGCCTTAATCTAAAAATAGTAATTTTTGAAAGATAAGTTTCTTAACCATCATTATAACATCTATTAATCCAAGCAAAAAAGGTATTAAAATAGAAGAAATAGCAGTTCAGGTGAAAAAGACCAAGAAATTGAATCTATTTTTGTCTAAATGCTCAATTATGAGTCAACAAAGTGCCACACCTGCCAAGAAAGCTAATGCAATGTTTGTTTTTGTTTTTTAAATCTAACCTATGACTTCTTTGGGATAGGGGAAATCGTAGTGAGGAACCTCTCTCTATCAACGTAGGCTCATACCTTTTGGGTAACTCATAGAGATAGGGACTGGATCTGGTGATATCACTGGCATAGGGAATTCCTAGGGAAGAAAACTCAATCTACCAATGTAGGCCAGCACTTTTCCTGCGATTTATAGCCTTAGAGCACTTCTGAGAGCATTGAGAGATTAAGTGACTTGCCCAGGATTGTACAGCTAGCACATTGTCAGAAGCAGGATTTGAACCCACATCATCCTGGTTTTAAGGGCATCCAAAAATGATTGTAACACAAAAACAAATATAACATAAAAGATTAAACTTTTTAAAATGTTTTTATGAATTAGATCTTTAGAAACCTCCCATTCCCTTTGGAAGAAGTCAAGGTAACAAGAGCACTGCCAAGGTAACCTCAGCACTTTAATTTGTATGTCTGGTGGAGGTTAGGGAGAAGCATGGCAACAGTGGTCTATAGCAAATGTAAAATGTACCATGTTAAAGGAGGAATGACTTTTCAATTCTTCAAATGTGGCCAAGTCATCAGAATATTATTGATAAAAGCATATTACGTAGGATTTTATTTTTCTTTTGTGACTTAACCCAATTGTCCTACATGAATTAGTGTAACTGTGTCATTACTGAGACATAGTCTATTTGAATAAAGTTATTCTCTCAATAAGACAATGATAAGGGTGCTGAATTAATTCACCATTGTTCAATGGTTCTTTTACAGTGGCATACACAGAAATATTTCTTAACTACCAAGAGCTTGATTATGTGACATTATCAAACTCTCTCTCTTACTCTTTGCTCCTGAAACAATAATATTTTATATCCCTCTATGCTAGTAGAATCAGCAGCCAGCAGTAAACAGATTATTGCTACTTAGGAGAGATTTCAATACCATATTGGAAGGAACTTGTTTACTGCAACAGGGCATTCTGTGAGTCTGTTCTATGTAATAAACAGATATCTCATTTTTTTAATGTAAGGAGGAAAACATCTGAAGTCCACAGATAAGAAGGATTTTAAAATATCCTGAAAATCCTATAAAGAATAAATAAATTTATACAGATACTTGATTCCTGAGGCATCACTTCCACATTTTGCAATTCAGTACCATTTATTTTTGTTGTGTCATCATCAACCATGCAGGCCAAAGAAAATACTTTTATTCTGAAGACATATAGATTTCTGTGAGACAACCTTTTTCATGTATCTCCTGGAAGAGGATGCATTCTTGAGGAAAAAAAAAAGTATGATGGCACGTACCCCATTGCCATCAAGATAACAGTTCATTCCATTGTTGGAAGGTTATTGGAAATTGAATCATGCATATCTTCCAAATGAAACCAAAATACAGTGATGTCCAAAGGATTTTCTAAAACTAATAGTATTTTACTATTGTCTCTCCTGCTTTAAATATACCATAAAATATTTTCAAATTATATTTAAGTAAACATAATGTTAAGTAGTCAAAACTAGGTGTTAAAATATGCAGAACACAATTACATTTTGATAATTATATTTACATAGTACTTTACATGCAATATACCATATATTCCTCCCAAGAACCCCATGAGATAAGGAATATTATTATTCCATTTTAGCAGATGAGGAAATTAAAATTGAATTGAAATTGAATTAAACTGAGAGAAGTTGAATCACTTGCTCAGGGTCACACAGACAATATATGTCTTAGATAAGAGTTGAACCCCTTTCTTTCTGATTCCAAGTCCAGGGTTTTAGGCCATGCTGCCTCTGAATTTCTGATTTTATTTTTTGAGTATTCCACCTACGGATATAATTATATTGGAAGTATCTAGAAGTTTTCCATCATCAAAGGTTTTTGAAATACCATGTACTCATATTTTTCTTGAGCTATAGGTCATTTTTCTTATTCTGCAAAGCATCATCTTTTGTCCCACCAAAGAACTTTGTTGATAAGAGAGTGAACAAAGTGTATTTACTTGACCAAAATCCATAAGCAGGAAAAATATTGCATGTCTACTTTTTCGGACCTGATGACCAAACTCCCAATGGGATCACAATTAGTGATCTATTTACTTTTCATGTAATCTGTTTTATTCTCTTTAGATCACCATATTTACTAATAATTTTCTAAATTATTTTCTTGTCCTCTCTAAATCTACTATAGATCCTCTAACTTAGACATAGGTATTTTCCATATTTAGAAGAATTTTCTTGGCTGTCTTCTAGAAAAACAAATGTTATATTACATGCACATGTATATGTATACATACACCATTTATAGCATCTCCCCAATTAATCATCCTAATAACAACACTCATTTCTTAAGTGCTTTCTTCATCTGTTCATTCTAGGATACTTTCCTTGGATTGCTCTTTTCATTCCACGGATGCTTTTTTTCTTTTCTTTTTTTTTAAAGGTGAATCAGTAGAAACTTGACCTGTGATTTAGTCTACAACATAATAGAAATAAGGCAGCACACCATGAAGGGCGATGATCAGTCAACAAACCATATTAAGTAGCTGTTACATTATGCCAGGAAAAAGTCAAGGTGCAAGGCCTGCAAAGCCAAAACCCAAACTTTCTCTGCCTTCAAGGAGTTTACATTTTTAAACATGTCCATGGGAACAGATAGGCAGTTCAATGGACAGAGCACTGGGCCTGGAGTCAGGGAGGCCTAAATTCAATTCTGGCCTCAGATACTTATTAACTGTCTAATCCTGGGTAGGTCCATTAACCTCTATTTGCCTCAGTGTCCTCATATGTAAAATGGAAATAAATAATAGCACCTGCCTCCCAGGATTGCTGTGAGGATCAAATGAGGTAATAGCCATAAATGGCTCAGCACAGTGCCAGGCACATAGTAAGTGCTATGTAAATATTATTTATTTTCATTATTATTATTATTATTGTTGTTGTAAATACAAAAGATACAAAATATCAACATAAGGTAAAATCAGAGGGAATACAACATTAACAACTGAGATCAGAAAAAGCTTTTGTAAAAAGTGACACCTTAGTCTTCAAGGGTGCTGGGGATACTAACAGGCAAGAATGAAGAGGGTATACATTCCAGGCATAAGTACATACTGTGGAAAGGCACATAAGGAGGAGATGGAACATCTTGCATTAAAATAGCATTTGACCAGAATGTAGAGTATGTGAAAGGGATTAATGTACAAAAAGCCAGGAAAGGTAGGCTAGAGTCAGATTGTAAAAGATTATAAATTCTAAACAGAGTGGCTTGAATTTCATCCTACAGACGAGAGGTAAGCTCTGGGGTTTTTGTTTTGTTTTGTTTTGTTTTATTTTCAAGGAGGGTAGTGACATAGTCACCCCTGTGCTTTAGGGATATCACTTTGGCAGCTCTGTGGGGTATGGATTAGAAAGGAGAGCTGCAGGGAGACTAAGTAAGAGACTGCAAGAGTCCAGGTGAGAGGTGATATGGGCCCAAACTAGACTGGTGGCTGTGTTAGTGGAGAAAAGGGGACAGGAATGAGAGATATAGAGGCACAATCTATTAGACTTGGTGATTTATTGACTTATTGGATATGGGGGGAAGAGGTGAGGTGGGGGGAAGAGGTGAGGTAGGGTGAAGAATTTAGGATGATGCCAAGGCTGTGGCTTCTGCAACTAGCCCTAACCTCACCTGCTCAAATTTAGTTCCTGAGTTGTTGACAGGACTTTGCCTGGTCACTGGGAATCAAAGGCTATAGGAGATGCTGCATAGAGATTAACCCAATTTGGGTGCAGTACAACAGAATAAGGCATAGCCTGTTTAGTTTAGATAGTTTGGGGTGGGGCAGGGAGGGGCTAATAGTCAGTCTCCTATAGCAGACAGAACCCAGAAGTCAAGGCAGGAGATGGTAGCACTTTGTATTCTTAGAGGTTCAGGAGATGGAATGAAGATGTTGTCCCATCAAGGGAATATGAAGCCTTCCAAAGAGAAGGTACACTCCACCCCATGTTGGTGCCTGGGGGAAAAGCTCAATTCACTGAAAAACTCCAGGCATTAATTCCAGCTCTGTCCCCTCTCTCAGATGCTCCTCAATACAGAAGAAAATAAGCCAAGATAGGTTCCAAGGGTCTCCTAATATATGATTTTAGAATCTACCTTTACACTCATTACATGAGAAAAATTAGGAAATCTGCAAGAAAATGTCTTTAAAACTAAGTAAACTGTACATATCTTTTAACTCAGCAATACAGCTGCTATTAGGCATATACCCCCAATGAGGTCCGAAAAGACTCATAAGTACAAATATATTCATGATATTACTTTTCATTTGCTTATCATTTTGCATTCTGGTTTTCAAAAACCAGAAACAATATAGGTACCTATTTACTGGGGAATGGCTGAACAAATTAGGATATATGAATGAGATTGTACAATAAAAATTACAGAAGGGATATATTAGGGAAATGTGGGAAGAACTCTAGGAATGGATAAAGAGTAAAGCAAGAAAAACTAGAATAGTTTTCAAAATAACTACAATAATATAAAAGAAAATAAGACTTCAGAACTCTAATCAATGCAATAATCAATCGTGACTTCAGAAGACTGAAGGGAAAGAAGCATGCTTCCCACATAGCAAGGAGGTAGTGCACTAGAGGTGCAGAATGAGACAAGGTTACTGGGGGAATTTCTTTTGCTTGACTGTACTTTTAATTATAAGGGAGTGCACCTATTTGGGGGAGGAGTGATGGCTGAGTAGTGATAATGATGCAAAAAAGGAAGAAAAGAGCATCAATGAAATATTAAAAATAACAGGAAAGATAAGAAAGAAATGCAGAAGGGGACACTAACAAGCAGGACAGCTTTTTTTGCTGTTATGTCGAATTTGATATGCTTTTTAAAAAACTATATAATGAAAGTTCATAGTTTGATATATAAAGTTCTTTTTCTGCTCTTTATGTATTAAATATTAATATTTCCTAAATTCATAATACAAATATTCTTAAAATAGCTCAACACAGATAATATCTTTCTAGTTCATGATACTTATGTCACCAAAGTATCCTGAGCAAGTAATCTCATAATAACCCAGTCTCAGATCTCCTACAACACCCATTCCCCTTCATCATTGACCAAAGGAGATATGCAAGTTCCAGGGTCTATTTTTTCTCATCTTTAAATTGATATCTCATCCTTAACCTTTAAGGACTAACATGAATTCTGTTTTTAAATAAATTATTTAGAATGAAAATGGGTCAAAGGATCTATAAATATATTTCAGGAGATCTGTGAACCTGAATAGGAAAAAAAATCTTAGTTTTTACTGCCCTCCAACTTAAATTTAACATTTCCTTCTATTATAAATGCAGGCAATGAACATTATTATAACATTATTATGAGAAGTGAGCAGGATACACACAAAAAGGTTGAGAACCTCTGTACTTGCAGAAATAAATACAACCAGCTTTCAGGTTATCTATCTAATTAGTTCCAACTGGGCATAATAATCTTTCTCAAATGATTTTCCTTCGAAGTTGACTGATCTTTGAACTGGTTGATTAACCAGATTGACTAGGGCAGGCATTCGTCCCAGAGTTCTTATGGCTACAAACCAGTGGGTAAAGAAATAAAGATTTAATGTACTGTCAGGATTTATCTTAATTATCGAATGATGTAAAGAAACTGAACTACAACTTCCATCATTTCTTCATAACACCTACCACTTTCCTTCAGTCTTTGTTGACACATATCGACTCTTGTCAAATGAGAGTTAGTTCATGCTGTGTCTCTTACATAATCCTGTTGAATTTTTATCCAGCCAATCTCACCTTGACTGTTCCCTAGTGTTTTTCATGTATTCCTTTTTTTAAGTTACTTTAGCATAGGAAGATTGCTATTTTGTTAAGATTTTTTTTAACCTCCCTCATTCCCACTTTGACAACTTGCAAGTAATCTGTCATGTTTCCTTAGTGACAAGTCTCTTCATTCACTGATTTCCACATACTACAGTATTTATTCCATCAGTAATTTTTGAACTTTTGTGTTGACCACCAGCTGGTGACAGAAACATTTCTTCCATATTCACACTTTTTCAATATCAGACATGACAATCGTCATCAAACAGATGCACCATGCCCAGAAACTCAGGTAGAAAATTTCTTTTCTTCAAAAATGTTATTAGTAGTTAAAGATGTTTGTGTATAATATACAAGACCCCAACTTCCAGACTAAACAGCTCCTAAACATCCCAAGACTCAGAGATTAGTACAACCAATTCACGGAAGAAGCTTCATTCTGTCTTGAAGTTTAACATGTTCTTGTTATCCTTTAACTGCCATGCCTCTTCAGAGGCTTTTAATTTTATACTTATAGACTATATCAAAATATATTTCTATACAGCAAGTGAAAAGCATCATGGTGTAGTGGAAAACATTCTAATTTCAAAGTAGATGACCGGTTCAAATCTTGACTCTGCCATTCTGACTCTGTGCAATACTTCAGCTCTCTGTGCCTCGTTTTCCTCATCAATCCAACAAGAAGTTTGGAAGATACAATCTCTATGGTCCCTTCTAACTCTTTATCTATCAGCCTATGGAAATATTTCATCATTGCACCAGACATATTAGTATAAACCCAAATAGATCACATTTTTCCATAAGAAGAATTTTAAGACACTGGTATTAAAGTGCAAAAAATAATATCATTTCTCTTTCTTATCTTCAAGGTCTATGAAGGACCCAAGGACACCTGGATTAGATAAAGTTCTCCTCAGCTATTGAGCCTGAAGTTTGAAATTCCAAACATGGATAAAAGCAGTTAAGGAAGCTACTTCACTGAGGCCACTACAACTTTTCACCATTTATTCCTCTATATTTTCTTGCTTTCTTCACCTTCTCCTCTGCCTGACCTGTGAATACAACCTCCTCTATCTCTGTTTCTGTTCCTTGGCTACAGAGCTTCACTGTAGAAAGTCACAGTATTTACCCAATACAATAAATTCATGTTTCTAACCTCACCTGGACTCTTGTTTATCAATGACCCTTCTACTGTCTCATTCCCCACTATGACTATTCCAATCCATCCCTCACACTTTTCCCAGAATAATCTCACTTATGCATAGATCTGTTCATGTCACACCTATGCTAAAAAACATTCAGTGACTCCTTGTCACCTATGAGTAAAATACAAACACTTCTGCTTGTCATTTAAGACATGTTTCAACTGAGCATCATCCTCTATTGCTTCTTTTACATTGATCCTCTCCAAGCAATTTATGGGCCAACCAAACTAGATCATTATTTTTCCTTGAACTCACACTGAACCTTCCTAACTCAGTGATTTTGCAGTTCAGGCTGTTTCTAATACCAGGAATGTGTTCTGTTTCTGTCTTTGTAAAATTTCTACCTATCCTACCTATAAAGCCCAACTTAAATGCTATCTTCTCCAGAGAGTCTTCCCAGTTGTAATGATCCCTTATCCCCACCCCACTCAGGCCTCTGATCTCACAGCTGAAGATGAATAAAGTTAAGAATAGTGGTTGGGTAAAACATACAAAGCCTTCCTATGTCCAACTTTTTAAACAATAGCTGTTTTTTATCAGTATCTTCTAAAGACAGTTCTAAAAATTAAAACTACTTACATGTTTTGGATAATGGTAATATCATTAGAAGAAGTATTTAGTCTTTCAAGGTGATACTTCAAAGATCAGTAATCATGTGATTCTATAATTACTGGCATAGTTATTTTAAAATTAAAATCAGTCCTTATTTTTGGTCAGGTATTTTGTATAGTGTTACTATGCCAGGTTATGACCTTTACATGTGTTTTACCTTGATAGAACGTAAGCTCTTGAGAGCATTATTTCATTTTTATCTTGGTATCCTCAGTGCCTAGAACAGTACCCAGCATGTAGGAGGTCCATAAGTAATGTTTAATTATTTTATTGCTTCACCTGCCTATTGTCAAAGTGTGCAAAAATGAACAAAAATATTTTTTGGTAAAGGGGGCCTTAAAGGCTATCAAATCCAAACCCCTCATGAGCATAAACTGAGGCCCAGAGAGGTTAGGTGACTTAGGATCACACATCTAGAAAGTAGTTGAGGCAAGATTCAAATTCAAGTCTTTCTAACTCTAAATTCAGTGCTCAATCCACCATGGAACTTGGTAACATATCAAAATTTTGGAGAGACAGATTGTAAAGAACCACTGACTCAAAGCATGAATTATGTCTAAAGATATTCTGAACTAAAGATTTCATAATATTATTTCAATGCATTATTGATATTTCATGAAACTAAAAGTGCTAAGGATTTGAGCACAATAAATAATCAAAAAGGGCATATGTCAGGTGCTTCCTTCAATAATCACATCTGATATTTATGAATAGTGTCTTGGAAGGAAGGTTGGAACATGAACCTTAATCAGAGAGAGAATCATTTAAATAGTCAACAAGGATTTATTAAGCAACTGCCATTCACCAGGCACTATGCTGAGTGCTGAGGACTCAAAAGAAAGTGAAATAAAAAAAATCAGCCCAATACCTGCACTCAGTGAGCTTATAGTCTAATGAGGGAGATAAATGCAAACAACAAGATTTAAGATAAATTGGAAATAATCAATACAGGAAAGCACTTGCTTTAAGGGAGGGAGGGGGCAAAGAAAGGGCTCTTATAGAAGGTGAGATTTTAGCAAGGCATTGAAGAAAGCCAAAGAGTCCATGAGAAAGAGATGAGGAGGAAGACAATTATAGGCATGGGGGACAGTTAGTGAAGATGCCCAGAGTTAGGATGAATATCTTGTCCTAGGAACAGAAAAGAGGCCAGTGGCAATACTGCACCTGGAGTGGGGTGAGTACCTGGAGTAGGATCAGGAGGGGCAGGGGAGGTTAGGCATAAGAAGACTGGAAAAGTTGGAAAGGGGTAGGTTATAAAGGGCTTTGTATGTCAAACAGGACTTCTATTTGATGCTGGAGGTGATAGAGAACCACTGGAGTTTATCAAATTGGTGGGGGTGAGAGTGAAATGGTCAGACCTAAGCTTTAATAAAATCAATTTCATATTTTGCATGACTTCACCTGCATATTTTATATCATGTTGCTTGTCTTCTCAAGTGGTGAGGGAGAAGTGGGAAGGAGGGAGAGAATTTGGAACTCAAAATTATAAAAAAATGAATGTTAAAATTTTTACATGTAATTTGGAAATATTTAATGAAATAATTAGAATATATTTTTAAAAAGAAAAGAAAATAGAAAAAAAAGAAAAACAGTTTCATGACTAAGTACAAGAAGTAGGCAGACCAACTAGTGTTCAATTAGTCATTTACTAAACATTAAATGCCTACTATGTGCTAGGCATTGTGCTAAGAGCTGGGGATACAAAAAGAGGCAAAAAGTCCCTGTCCTCAAGGAATTTGAAATCTAATATGAGAAACAAGGGAAAATATGTAAAACATGCAACATACAAGATAAATAGAAAATAATTAGAAGAGGAAGTACACTAGAACTCAAAGTAGTTGGGAAAGGCTTTCTATAGAAGATAAGATTTTAGTTGGGTCTTGACAGAGAAGACAGAGAAGCTAGGAAGTGGAGATGAGGAGGGTTGTTACACAGGCTTTTACACAGGCATGAGGCGATCAGAACCTGGATCAGGACACTGGAAGGATCAGAAAGAAAAGACCTAGAAGAGAGATGTTATTAAGGTAAAAATAGTAGGACTTGACAACAAAATTGAGGTAGAGAAAAGAGAAAAAGCATTTATTTAATTCTTAGTAAGTGCCAAGCGCTTTATAAACATTATCTCATTTGATCCTCACAATAGTCCTAGTTAGGTGCTATTACTTTCCATGTTTTTTGCAAATGAGTAAATTGATTTAGACAGAGATTAAGTGACTTGCCCAGGGTCTTATACTTAGTAAGTTTCTACCTTTTAAATGGATCAGTTTATATAGGCTAGCACTTCCAAACATGCACCACCACACACCCACACCCACACCCCCCCCCCCCCACACCCACACACACACCCACACATACACACACACACACACATACACACACATACACACACACACACACACACGCACGACTTTGTTGTCACTAAAAGTTCACGGTTGTCAAAAATTGTAGTTGGTTTCAGCTTATTATTTTATTTAGCAGTAGGGATGCTTATAACTGCCTTTTTTTGGTGGGGTCTAACCATTAAATAAATTTTAAAAAAATACCACTTGACACATCCATATATTTTTGTGATGGTTATTGAAACAAAACTAAAACAAAGGTTTAGATCCAGGCAGATCTCATTTTCTACAATATTAGTGTTCTGAAAAGTTGTGACTAAATGATTTTTTATAACTTGAATTTTGTTTTATACGTATAAGGGAAATTCATTACTAAAGGAACCCTAAGCAAAGAGGCTTTCTGCAAAGTGAATATTTACATAGCTCATATTTATTTTTAATCCATAAATTTAAGTTTGTTAGCACCTTGATATACTGAGAATACAAGGTAAAAATTTTGACTTTTCAAAAACATAACAGGACTTATAACAGTTTACAGATAGATTGTAGGTAAAGGTTTGTTGTTGTTCAATCATTTCAGTCATGTCTGACTCCTCATGACCCCATTTGGGGTTTTCTTGGCAAAGATAATGGAGTGGTTTGGCATTTTCTTCTCCAGCTCATTTCACAGATGAGGAAACTGGGGCAAATAGGGTTAAGTGACTTGCCCAGGGTCACAGAGCTAGTAAATGTCTGGGGTCAGCTTTGAACTCAAGAAGATGGCTCTATTCACTATGCCACCTATCTGCCACTTTGAGGTTTGAAAAGAGTTTTAAATACATTCACTTATTTCATCCTCAGAACAATCTCATAAAGTAGATACTATTATTATTCCCCATTTACCAATAAGGAAATTAATGCTCAGGGAACTCAAGTGATTTGTCCAGGGTCATACCTAGAAAGTCTCTGAGAAAGAATTGGAACCCAGGTCTTTGTGGCTCTACATCTTACACTCTTTTCACTGTCAGACAACTTCTATACTCATATATTGAGTGAGAGTAAACTCCATCAAAGTAGTCACCTTGGAAAGCTATATGTTTAGTCCATTATTGCTGCTGTGGCTCAAAATATTTTCAAAACTCCTTTGGTCTGGGTTTTTAAGGACAAAAATAATATATATATATATATATATATATATATATATATATATATATATATATATATACATATATATTCTTGTTTTATTTTTCTAAGTCATTTTATTTTACATCATATCATTGATTTATTATCTACTAAATCAAAGCAAACCAACAAATATTTACAGAGTACCTACTATGTGTAAAGCACTGTACTAGCTACTGTGGGAGACACACAGTCATAAGAAAGAGTATCTGGTACTAGCTGAGAAATAGAAAGGTAAATCAATGGAATAGAGCAGACATACAATTTACAGCAGCAAACAAACATAATAACCTTGTATTTGACAAGTGTAAAGACATAAGATTTGGGGATAAGAATTCATTGCTTGGTAAAAAATTGTTTGGAAAATTGGAAAGCAATAGGCAGAAACTGGGCATATCTTATACCATTTACCAAGATAAACTCAAAATGGATACATGACTGAGATATAGAGATTTTACAGGAAAACTAGAAGAATGTGGAACTTATTACTTATCAGACTTATGAATATGTGAACAATTTATGAATAAACAAGAGACAGAGAGCAAAGTTAGGTGGAAAATGTATCATTTTGATTATATTAAATTTAAAAAAGTTTTGTATAAATAAAACAAATGTAACCAAGATTGGAAGGAAAGCAGAAAATTGGAGGAAGGGGAAGTTTATAGACAATTTCTCAGATAAAGGTCTCATATCTAAAATATATAAAGAACTTTGCCAAATCTATAAGAATATGTCATTCCTCAATTGATAAATGGTTAAAGGATATGAACAGATAATTTTCTGAAGAAGAAATAAAAATTATTTGTAGTCACACAAAAATGTTCTAAATCCTTATTGATCAGAGAAATATAAATTAAAACAACCTTGAGATATCATTTTATACTTACCAGATTGGCTAAAATAGTAGAAGGGGAGAGTGACAAATGTTGGAGGAGACATCAAAAAATTGGGACGCCAATTTGTTGGTGGTGGAATTGTGAACTGATCCAACCATTTTGGAGAGCAATCTGGAATTATGCCCAAAGAGTTTTTAAAGTACCTATACCCTTTGACCCAGGAATACCACTACTTGACCTACTTTCAAAGATAATTAGGGAAAAAGGAAATAAAACTGTATGTTCTAAAATGTTTACAGCAGCTCTCTTTGTGGTGGCAAAGAACTGGAAATGGCAGGAATGCCCATCAATTGGGGATTATCTCAACAAGTTGTGGTATATGATTGTGATGGAATATTACAGTACTGTAAGAAATGATGAGCTGAATGATTTTCAGAAAAAATGAAAGACTCACAAGAAACAATGAAAAGTGAAATGAGCAGAACCAAAAGAACATTCTATATAGTAACAGTAATATCGTTTTAAGAAAGACTTTGAGCAAATAAGTTATTTTACTGTTACAAAAATCCAAATTAATTATAAAAGGCATATGAAGAAAGATGATATCTGCAACCAGAGAAAGAACCAATAAACTTATAAGTACATATAGAATAATTATACATATACATATATGTGTATATATGTGTGTATACATACATTATATATGTGCATCTGTGTGTATAACATATATATGAAAGGAATAGCAAGTTGTACATAGTAGATTTACAGTTTCACATGCAATCATCTTTTTATTATACTATGTTATGGAAATTCTTGTTTTATTCCACAAATTAAAAATAAAATAAAAAAGAAAAAGTATCTGTTCTTATAGAATTTGTAATCTCACTGAAGAGATAAGATACGCATACATGATAAATAACAATATAACATATAATTGAGGATAGAAATAAATATGATAAGCCTTGGGGGTTTTAATATGTCAGCACCAATGGTCTACAGTACCGATGTTCTTAGGAAACTTATTTTCAGGCCTTTTGTCACCTTCAATTCATAATCATACCAATACAAAGATAGTCCATGGTAGTCTCCAGGAGTGTTCTGGTAAATGTTTAGCAATCAGCTCTCCAAAAAAAAAATATATACTACACATTCTTAAGTTAAATCTGCAGTATTAACATTTTTTCCATCACTTCCTTATGTCTGATATGAGTGGTATCAAATGCAAATAGAAATGGGGAAGGGGGCCACTAACCATACATAAAAGCACAACTAGGTGGTACAATAGACAAAGCACTAGGCTTGGAGTCAGGCAGATGTGAATTAAAATCCAGCCTCAGATACTTACTAGCTGTGTGACCCTGGACAAATCATTTAACCCCAATTTGCTTCAGTTCCTCATTTGTAAATTGGGGACACATTGGAGAAAGAAATGGCAAACTATTTCAGTATCTTTGCCAAGAAAACCCTCTGACCATGGGGTCACAAAGAGTCAGACATGACTAAATGATGGACCAACAACAAACCATATATAAAGATCCCTGCAAACTGTTTATTGACTTAAAAATCCACATATTAATGTTATCTGTTTTACCATATTTTATTTGTTTTGCTAAATATTTCCCAATTACATTTTAATTTGGTTCAGGCCACACTGAGCAGTGTCATGGGCTGCACATTTGAAGCCTCTGGTCTAGACAATCAACAAAATAATAAATCAAGCCCTGATGTTTAGTGTTTACCAGTATCCAAGGTGGAAGTGCTTACATTTAAAATTGAACAATTTAACAATAGCTTGAAAACTGGTTAAAGCTGTCTCCAGCACACCCCTGGACTAGTCACTGAATTCTTCCTGTACATTATCCAATACTTTAAGCAGTTGCCAATAGGTGACTTTTAGAGATAGCTTAAACCCAACAGAGAAATTTCTTCATGAATGGAAAACTGAAACAGGGAAGTAATGTACTGATTTGTATTCTCTGAAAAAAATAAATTTTTTATTAACAAAGAAGCACATATATTAACTTCTACTTTCTACTTACAAGCAAAATAGCACTTCAAAAGAAGAAAGGATAAAAGAAATAGGAACAATAAACTAAAATTAAGTACTTTTTCCACTAACTAAATAACATAATATGTGTAAAGTGCTTAGTGTAGTGCCTAGCACATAGTAGGCACTTAATAAATGTTTGCTTCCCTACTTCCCTTATAGATGTACCTAGGTGGTAAAGTGAGTTGAGTACTAAGCCTGCAGTCAAGAAGACCTATGTTGAAATCTAGCCTCAGACGTGGGCTAGTTGTATGAGGTTGAACAAGTCACTTGACCTCTATTTCTATCAGTTTCCTTACCTGTAAAATGGGGATGATGATAATGGCACCTACCTCTCAAGAGTTGTTTGAGAATAAAATGAGATAACATCTCTAAAACACTTTGTAAATCTTAAAGAGCTACCTAAATGTTAACTCGTATTATTATTAGCTTTATGCTTGGAGGCTTCCATTGTAGTCCTATCCTAATAATTCATCATAGTTTAGTGGTGGCCCTAAGTTATTGAAGACAATACCAAACGATAGGTTCTATGAAGTAGGATAATTCTGAGAAGAAATCTAGCAAGAGAGCATCTGCTTGAAATTCAAGGACTAGCCTAGTTAGCTAAGTGCAGAAAAAAATCATTGCTAGTGGGCCATAAGGTCATGAATTCCTCAGCCACAGCCACTCTTGAATATCATCTTGTAATTTACATAGAAGTGGTGACCTGTATCAATGGAGGGAGGACCCACACCATGAAATCTATCATGCATCCCTAGAGTATTCCTAATATTTTCTGTTTCTCACCTTCAGAGCATCCCCCAAAACATTTTAATGACTCCTAGAACCATCTGTTCTATCCTGTTACCGGAGGTTATTCAAAAGAAATGCATTACTGAGTAACAGCAACTCCTCATTACACTGTCCAAATATGATTTTCTTTCAATTTCTCTTCAAAAGCCATAATTAGCCTGCCTTCTAGAGTTCCAAACTGCTAGATTTTATCTCTGTGCCTCATAGCTTTAAGCTGTTTCAAAATAGAGAGATACAACATCCCAGAAACCACAACTTACTTCTTAAAAGAGCTATATTCCCCTCTCTTCTAAACCTTTAAAAAGTATTCAAAACAAAATGTCTTATATAAACAAGATTATATGTGATTCATCAGAGAATCCAATATATTTTATTTCTTCAAAAGAAAAAGAATTGAAACTTTCATGTTACACATATGTATAATACACATATAGATTGCCTTGCTTTACACAATATAATTCTGAAGTCTATATATGAGTTCGATTTGTACCTGACATATTCAGCAAGAATGGGACTCAGTGTGTGACTTCTTGAGCAGCTTATTTTATACATGAGCATTTGCAAATGCTGCTTTGAATGCCCACCCACACAGCAGTTCTAAGTTCTGTCACATCCTTCAAAGAATTTTTACATCACCATAGAAATGACAAAATTTTTCTGCTGTGAATCACAAGTCTTCAATAAATATTTGGTTAATCGATTGATTGAAGAATTCACTGATTCTTTATAACAAGTGTTCTGTATAATATACTTAATCTCCCCAAATCATATCATTCCTTTTTTTCCCCTGGCACTCATAGAAAGTTCAGGTATGCTTTCAGACCTGGGCTGCCTCTCTTCATTATACTAGTTTAATTAAATTAATTCATTCAGAATTAAGATTGATTTTTAGTAAGGTAGTTTTTCTGTAATATAGATATGACCAGATAATCCCTCTACTCAACAAATTCCAGTGGCTCCCTATTGCCTTCAGGATCAAATATAAAACCCTCTCTTTGGTATTTGAAGTTCTTCATGACCTGGCCTTTCCCTCCCTCTTCACTCTCATACATTAGCTGCACTCCATGATCCATACTAGTCCATATTGGACTAATTGATGTTTTGCACATGTGATGTTTCATTTCCCATCTCTGGGCCTTTGTACTGGCTATTCCCTTCATCCATGTTGGAATTTCTTGTTTTCTCAAAACTCAGTTCTAGTCAAGTTTCAGAAAGACCTGAAAAGAGTTGCATGAGCTAATGCACAGTGAAGTGAGTAGAATGTGGAGGATAATCTATGCTTCATTCTGCACCCCATATCCATCAGCTGTCTATGTAGTTGTGGATGGCATGATCCATCATGAGCCTGTGGCTCATCTTTGTGTCAAAGTTACTAAGTCTTTCAAAGTTTATTTTCTTTACAATATTGCTATTGTTGTATAGATTGTTCCCCTGGTTCTGCTCACTTCACTATGCATCAGTCCATACAAGTCTTCTCAGGGTTTTCTGAAAACATTTCCTTCATCATTTCTTACAGCACAATAGTTAAGAAAATGAGCTTTGAAAGACTTAATAACTCAGTATTCTTTGTAATTGATAGATAAGAAATAAAATAGCAGGGATATTTGATGTTTCCTGGTTAAGTCATTATTGCAGCCAAAACTGTGTTCTCACTTCTGCTTTTAGTAAGCGTTAATGGAGAAAAAAAGTTTAGCCATTATTTGTGAGGAGAGTCTGCTTGTTGTTCAGTCATTTTTAGTCATGTCTGACTCATCATGACCAGATTTGGGGCTTTCTTGACAGAGATATTGGAGTGGTTTGCCATTATCTTTTCCAGCTCATTTTACAGATGAGCAACCGAGGCAAATTGGATTAAATGACTTGCCCAAGGTCACACAGCTGAGACCAGATTTGAATTCTGGAAGGAGTCTTCCTGTCTCCAGGCCCAGCACTTTAACCACTATGCCACCTAACTGCTCTGTGAAACTTTCTACCATAATGAATTAGAACTGAAGGAGAAGCAAGGTCTAATGACAACATGGAGTTCCCTGGCTTATATGCATCCTAAGAAATATATAGTAAAAACAAGACCAAAACATATCTCATTCATAGAGAGAATTCTATAAACAGGTCTAGGGGATTCCTATTCTACATAATGTACTTTAAAAATACATTCACATCATTAGTTTTCTAGGGCATGTTTCAATGTTCAATAATTCAGTTGGAAATACATTTGACCCTAAAGTCATTTGCTTTGATTTCTAGCAAGAAGGTGGACATTCACGAGCCTTCCCCTGGCATTCAGAGGTTGAGTTAATATTCAAGAGTATCATTTTAAGAATATAAATCTCATTGGAAAAAGGAAATATAAAAATGCAGGAATATACCCCTCTAAGAGCATGTGATACAATTTTAAGCTAGAAGGGTTTCTCTAAAAGCACCATAAAAAGAGAAAGGAGGGATTCTTCAGCTAGGTCACCAACCCCCTAAACATACCAAAATCAGAGCAGTAATAATGCCACAGATTAGCTTCCCTGAGGAGGAGAACTCTGATAGTTGCTTTGGTTAAGTGCTGTAACGTGTAGTGAGTAGGATGAATTATTCATGTAATATCTGAACTTACTCTGGGAATTGTGAAAGATTGGGGAGAAAAACAGCATTGTCTTTCAGGTGATGAGATAAGAACAACAAAAATCCTAACTTCAGGTAAATAACGCAAGGCTGAGGGCAACTTGCATTTTATGTAATAACTTTTTAGATTTTCTTCCCCTTTAGAAAAAGCAAGGGAAATACTGTTTTATTAATTTGGGATGATAAAGATGCTCAGATTATGAGAAGCATTCTTCTAAATTCTCTGAAGTGGGATTTCTCTTCCCTATGTAAGGCTCACTTTTGGCTTGGCTTTCTCGAATATACAAAATGTTGTTGTTTTGGCATGTGAATTATTTCCAATAAAACAAGCTGTGCATTACATTTGGGAGTTTAATTCATATTAAGCAATAGGAGCAACCTTTTTAATGTAATAAAAAGTGCCATCGGTACTTAAAAGCCAAATTGCCACAGAGCATTCTCCTGAGCACCTTCCCTAGTACAATAACTTCAAGGTTTATTTCCATCATTAAATTTTTCTGTCAAATTGTTTCATAAATTGTTACCAATTGAAAGAAGCAAACTCTGGTTATACTCCTATTCAGATTGCCTCAGTTTGCTTAGAGAGTTTGTAGAGAAAGAAAAAAAGATAATAAAGCAGGTACTTATTTGACTTTTATTTGCAAACTTTCTGACACGATGGGCTCACATTAGTCTATTTGGAGGATTTTATTTCTGTGGCATTATTAACATTTAAAAAGCCAAAAGCTAGGTTTGGGGTGGAGAGCTTGGTAATAAGAGAAAGTAACACCCTTAGCCTTATTCCCTAACCAATTAATATGAATCTGGGGACAGGGGAAGGAGAGGTGTTATGTAGGAAGACAAAACATTGTGTGTACTGGCTAGCAGTTTTAGAAAATAGCAAAAATGACCACCCTCTAAAACTATGAGTCCATCTGGGCATAGCACCAGTACAGGAAGGAAGCTGGACCAAACAGTCCCAATCAGTCCAATTTATATGGGGTAGTAACAAACCTAGATCAGGTTCTGATTCTCATAGTCCTGAGTGGCCCTGGAGTTTTAGCTCATGCTAGAGAGTGATGAAGTTACAATTAGCCCCACACAGAGACTAATTGAGGCCCAGTCAGTCAGGCCTCCTCCACCAAGACAGTTCAGCAACTTTTCTACAACTTAGACAATTTCCTGAGAGCACTTCGAGATTATGGGACTGGTCCCTGGTCATACATCTTTTATGAGAGATAGGACTTGAACCTAGTTCTTTCCAATTCCAAAGCCAATTCTCTATCCATTGTCACATGGCTTTCTGAGATCAGGGACTGTTTTGATTTTTGTTTTCACATCCAATCACCTAGACTGTTACCCACTATGTGGCAGGATTTCATAAATCCTGTTGGACTGAATTGAATTGAAGGATGGTTATTGTTGGTCACAAAATTGATATAAAGGATTATATCAAAGAAATGCAGCATCAGATATGCAATAATATCTTAGGGATATATCTCTACCTATAGAAGGTCCCCAGGATGAATGCCATCTAGGGGATGAGTGGATTCTTCTCCCTCCCCTATTCTGGAGGGTTTATGGAATGATAGGAGTCATAGTGGCAGAGCATGGGAAGGGATTGACTACAACCTGCACCATTGGAAGGAATACCCACTACTGGAAAGAGAAAGTCAGAAATCTATGGAAGCATAGAAACATAACCCTTCTCAGGGTAGTTTTCTTCTTAAACAGATGATCAAGGTTTAAAAACAAGTGCCTCATCCAAGGTTACATGCTTATTATATGGCAATACCATTACTCAAATTCAGGATTATCCCCACTTAAAATCTACAGTGTATTCAAGACCTTTCCATAGTAGAAGACAGTTCATGAAAGACCATTTTTGTATGGTAGTGGGGGTCTTTTTCACTTTTTAAAAATAAACTGGACCGAAATGAAAGTGATTTAGGGTGAATATTTTCATGAAATTGATGTTGAGAACCACATTATTTTAAACCTTATGTCAAATTATAGTTTCTTATTAACATTGTACCCTCATACAGAAAGAGATCCTACTGAAAAAGAATGTTCTTAATCTGGGGTCTATGAACTTGTGTGTGTATGTACACACACACACACATAATGTACATATACATAGGTATATACACACATACACAAATATATGTATACATATATAATATATTCGTATAAATGTAAATATATATGCAAATACAAATATGGAGATATTACATGCATAGTAGCTGCATGATCCCGTGCTGTGAATTTTGTTTTATGCATTTAAAAATGTTATTTTGAGAAGAGGTCCATAGGTTTCACAAGACTGTCAGAAGCTTTGAAAGATTTATATGAACTGATGAAAACTGACCTAGGCAGAACCAGGAAAACAATATATACAATGAGTACAAAAATGTCAATGGAATAAACCACAAAATAAAACAAAACTGAAAGTTGTATAATTACAATGACCAAAGTTGCCCCCCAAAGTAAAGATAAGAAAATTTACCTCCCCCCATTGTTAGACTTTGTTGATATTTTGGTTAGTTCTGGTGAATTGCTCTCACCCGCTCTCAAGAATGTCTGTGGGGTGGGTGGTGTTTGAAAATGAAGTTGATGTAAAAACAAAAAGGCATCTATTTTAAAAAATCTAAAAATCATTTGCAGACATCAGAATTCTGAGACTTCTAGTTCTGATATTCAAGGAAGTTTAAGGATAAGGACCCTCAGATGTCATTTGATTGACAATCTTTAATGCACTCTTTCTTGTTTAATCTAGTTCACAATTACAAAAGGGCTATAAAGTTGAGAAACAGATTCCTTTATAACAATGGGTATTTTTTCAGCTGCCAAAGACCAACAAAAGGAAGCTTGGACATTAGTAGAGATACTAGGCTTATGTTAGAAGGAATAATAGGAAAGCACTACCAGACTTAATTGCTGACTGCTTGTCCCAGAATTGTTCCAACAATGTCTAATTCAAGCTGGCACCAAAATACTACATTTTTCAAAAGGTTGTGTCCTCCTGGACCTCATTAATATCTATTTCTATTATTACTGGTGTCCATTTCTCACATATTATACAAATGTGGCCCACTTGAAGATGAAAATACTTTCCTGAGAGCCAATCGATAAATAGAATGGCATATTAGACAGATGTCCCTCTATTTCTCCACTCGATCACCTTTAAGCTACTGTCTGCTAGGCTAGGCTCTGAGGTTCAAGTGATCAAACTTTTAGTGTCCTCTTAAAAAATCCTCTAAGCACCTACTGATGATCCTTACTTGTATTATAACACAGTAAGTATTGTTCTTTTCAGTCACAGATAGTGAATTTCCTAGAAAGACACTAGCTCAGGGAAATCTTTCTGTTTTTCCTTCTCCATCCCTCCACCGTCCCTTTTCAAAAAATTTTTTGTAAGTGAAATCAGGTCCACTAACTCACATTTATATATTACTTTACAATGTAGAGAGTGCTTTCTTGTACAGGAAGTATAAGTATCAGAATCATTTTATAGATAAAGAAATTTAAGTTGGAGTGACTTGTACAAGGCCGCACAGCTAATAAGTAGCAAAATCAGGACTTGAATACAGACTCCAACTCAGATACTCTTTTTACTACACCAAGTTGTAACTGTTAAAACGAGATTATGACTAACTTCAAAAGGCAAAGGAAGAATAAATGATGTCACAAAAGATTTTAAAATAGACATCAAGGTCAGCTGGAAATGTAAGTGAAATAGGGGGAGGGAGTTAGCTCCATGACTTTGCTTTAGTGACAGTGAAGAGTACTATAGACTTACCATAGGTAGTTTGATTATGAAGTAGTGAGATAGGTTTCCATAAGAACACAGGTCACATAAGAATATCAGTCTTACCATATTATAGCTATACCACAAATATGGCCATGCACCTACTTTAGTATCAACTAAGTTCTTGCTCTTTCATTTTGCTAATCCAAGTCACTGTCCAGGTTACAGATACCTGGTTCCTACAACATTGTGGGTGAGAGGGTAGAAGGGAAGAAATTGATGTACATGCAATTCTTCTAATTTGCCACAACCTAGAAACAATTCTGGCCATAGTATGTCTACCTTAAAGGATCCTAAATACTGTTTTGTAGGAATTTCATGCAATCTTAAAGGGTCCTATTTTTAAAATTATAAATATACCCACAATATTTATGTTATCTAAGAAATGTGTGAGGGGCCATTCATGGAATAAGTTCAAGAAATAAACAATGGATAGCTTACATGTGCCATTGGTATCCTCAAAAAGTCAAGAGAATTAGAGGAAGGGCCCTAGCACATTGGAAAAATTCTTGTGGAAAACTCATGGGATGACATGGATATGAACTACACAGGATTTATAGATATAAATTTTTCACTAGAAGAAATGTTCACATCAATGAAAGCACAGATCCTTTGGAGCTTCTGAGTATTGAGAGCACTCTGTTTTACATATGTGTGTGTGTATACACATACACATACATATATACGTACACATATATTCTAGTACATACATGTTTGTGTAAAAGAATGCACATTTAGCTATATAGAGACACAAGTTCCTAGTATAGGAAAACATACCTCCTACCATACCCTAAGGACTAACCCATTAAAATGTTAACTGTTATGTGGAAATGGTTTTTGAAGTTTCATTTAATTTCCTAAAACCCCCAAACAAGTTAATTTCCCTATAGAAAGTAATTAAGAATCAGGCATGATCATAAGAATGACAAACAATACACCTGGAGTTTGCCAAGGGAGTCAAAATACAGAGGGTACTGCTGTCTACTGTGGATCCTTTGCCACTTGAAGGCACTACATTTGGCATTTCAGTCCTCATTCCCCTGCCTGTCCATACCTCACTACTTCTCATAAGCACTAATGTTTTCAATCATAGGAACAAGGAAATAAGGGGCTGTCTATTTTCAAAAGCTGTAGCCTAGAAAGGCTATAAGAGGAGCCATAATCTATTATTTCTATTATAAAAGATTGAGTAAGCCCCTCAGAAGTTACTGCCTATGAGGTGAGGACTTGGAGCAATTTCATCTCCTTCTTCATAACACAAGAGTCCTGTTTCATGTCCTGGTATAATAATATACCAAAGGCCAACCTAGTGGTGTGAAAGACTTCATACTGTGTCACAAAGTGCTTAACAGTACTACTTCTGGGGAGAAGTGAAGAATCAAATTCCACACAACTCTGTGGCCAATCTTCAAACAGAACAGGATAGTATAGCTGACATTTAAATAACACAGAAATGCTTAATCCATGTTTAATGTTTTATTTAATTCTCATGATAATCATTTGAGATTATATACAAGCATCATTATCCTCATTTTACAGATTAGGATGGGCAAATCACTTGTCTGAAGTCACCCTACTAGAAAATAGCAAAATAGTCTTTTGACTCCCCCATCTTGGATACTTTTTCTACTATATAAATACTGCTTGCTTTATATTTTCTAAGTGATCTCTTTATTTTTTCTATAAACCAGGTTCAAACCCCTTTTACAGATTGAGAGGGGAAAAATCACTAAGAATAACTTTATCAGTCATTCAGACCCTAGGGCTAAAGCAAGAACAGGGAAAGTCGCTCTGTTTGCTTTATTTCTTGGCAAAAAGGCCATGACACAAAGGAAGAGGTGTGACATTGCACTCCAAGGGCCATAGGAGAGGATAAGAAGTGATTAGCTCCTCACATCATCGGGGCAATTAACACTTAAGGTGTCTGGGCATTTTTACAACAGTCCGTTCCCAATTAAGAAGGGGAAAGTAAAGCTCAAAAACCACTGGCTGCAGTCCAGGAATAAAGACCCCTGCTGTATTTTAATGGGATCCTCCTCAGTGCAAACATTACCTGAGCAACCCTTGCAAATAAGGGACTTTAAAAAGAGATAAGAGGGTGGGTTTCCCATCAAGTTCTATTTGTGGAAAATTTTTTAAGGCTAAGGGTCCCCTTTCAGAAAGTTTCACATGGAGACAGTGAATTCAGCTCTCTCTTAATCTGCAGAAACTGGCTTTAAAATAATTGGAAAAAGTCATAAACAAAAAGGCAAAGGGGTGGTATAGACTGATTTTTGAATCTTGGCCCTGCCACTTACTCAATGTGTGACCTTCAGCAAGTCACTTCCCTTCTCAAGGCCTCAGTTTCCTCATCTGTAAAGTGAGGCCTTTGGACTAAATAATCTCTCAGTTTTCTTCTAGCATTACAGGGTTCTATGGATTTGTTCTGGGGCATTGTGGAGAAAGAGGAAGAAGAGAAGGAAAAGAGAAAATGCAGCACTAGATCCTATAGCTTTGTACACTGTGATCAAGAATGGGATTTTTGAGCAGACTGAGCAGATCATTGCAAAGAGCCTTTGCCAAAATTATCTACAGGTATTTATCAAGGACTTCCTATGGTTTAAAAATTATTGTTGACTATTCAATGAAAGCTTTTTGTAAAGCCAAACTCAAGCACACAGCTGGTGATTGTGATTGGTATCATCATCAAAGACAAAATTTTTTTAAAATGTCAATATGTATTTTGCAAATCATATAAAAATAAATGAGTTCCCAGGAGTAGTATTTGTGTCTCAGAGTGTTGGACTTGAGATCTGTAAAACTACCAAATGCTGCCTGAATCAAATCAAAATGTAATTGGGAAATGTTTAACAAATCAAATAAAAATAAAACGTATACAGATAATGTTAAATTGTGGTTTTCTAAGTCAATAGTCACCTTTCAGTGTTCTGTTTCTATTTGAGTTTGACATCACTGGCTTAGATGATTCTTATCATTTGCAAATAGAAATTAAATGAGAGATTGACATTCTAAAAAAGCAGAATGGCATTTAATAAGTTTGTCTTTTTTTTATTTTGGCCTCTTAGCTCGAAGCAATTTGAATGTCTTCATAGGTAAAAGTTTTAAATGTTTTCCATGTTTCATTCATAATACCTTTAGAAAACATTTTCTCAACTTTCCTCAGTCAAATTGTTCCAGGATCATAACTTATCATTTGAGAAAGTGGTCAAATATCAGTATTGGAAAAGAAAAATGCACAGAAAGCTCTTTACAGTTATAAGGAATTTGTACTTTTTCTTTCAGTCTTGCCGTTGGGTCTTGGGACTAGATGGCCTAGAATTAAGTTTTCAATTAAGGTCCTACTTGCAAATCAGCTTACAATCTCTGATGCACAATTATTTTCCATAGGGCAATGAATTTGTTTAAGGCCCAGTAGTGAGGTAAGTTTGTAGTCAAAAGGCTTCTGATCTGAGAGAAGCCAAAAATATTGGTAGGGTCTTGTAAAATTGGAGTCAACTCCCAGGGATAGTGAGTGGTGGACCTTGTGGCAGCCAGATCAGAAGCAGCAGTCAGGAGCAAGATTAAACTGGAGTTTGAGAATGAATAAAAAGACATGAACAAAGGGTCTTCCAGATGGTTAAATACTGAAATAACTGGAAGTATAGACCTTATACTTTAAAAGATAAATGGGGATGAAAAACTCAGTACTTATAGATTTTAAAACAGAATTAAATCTAAGATTATTTTATTTTTTAAAAGTCCTGGTCTTCTCTCTTTTACAATTTTACTAAATTTTAATCAAGAATATTCCATCACTTTGATATATGTTGAACACAATATGAATTTAATATGCAAAATGGCAAACTAAGAGAAATAAAGTAAAACAAAATTAATGGATAGAAAATGCAAAATGTAATTTCACATCTGAAAGTTAGTGCTACTGAGATCACAGAGAAGTGAGAGAGGCAGAACTTCAGTTAAGACTTGAAGGAGAGGCAATTTTTAAAAATCAGAGATTTATTGGGGACAAATCCTTTGTAGACATGAGGGATATCTTGAGCAAGGGCAAAAGAACAGGAAAAGACAGAGAGAAGAGATGGTGAGTAGTCTAGTTTGCCTAAAACAAAGACAGCAAGGGGGGAATTGCGTATTAAAGCTGGAAATGGTCATTTAGTGCCTGGATGAGAAGAGCAGTGATTACCAGCAAAAGGAGTTTGTACTTTGTTGTGCAGGAAGCTAGGTACTATGGAAAAGAGACAAAAAGTCTATTTTGGCAGAAAAAAAGTTTCTTTGGCACGAGTGCAAATAATTGATTGGAGTGGCACAATGGTAGAGTGGAAAACATAAAATACTCAGATTCAAAAGTCCTGAAATTGAATCTTGATTTTGTCACTACTTTGTAAAGTAAGTTGAGTCAGTTAACATGTTTAGGCTTTGGTTTCTCTATCATTAAAAATTAAGAGATTGGTATAAATGATTTCTAAGGCCTCTCTTCCAGCTCTTTAATTCTTTGATTGTATGAGCTACATCTCCAAGTTCTCCTAAGTGTAGGAAATAATGCTTTGATTTAATATTTAACTTCCTATAAGTACAATGGGCAACAAATAATGGATTGAGTCCATGATATAAAGGGGGAATAAACTGCTCCCCTTTGAAGAATTGATTTTCAGAATGCTGGGCTGCTGCATACATATACATCTTCCCCACAAGCCTATCAAGGTAGCACTAGCCTGTCCAGCCTGACAGAAATTTCTACCGGAATAGTCACTCTTAGGTTAGACAAAAATGCTTTACACACAATAAGTGCCCAATAAATGTTTAGTAAACCAAAATGAATTGAGACAAAACTTTGCTATTATTTCTAAAAGACCACTGTTAAAATGCCCATTCATTAATTGAAAGGGTGGGGAGGGTCTTTGGAGTCTGTCTTTCTCCCATTACACATGCATAATGGATTAGTTTGTTAGAATAGCTAAGAAGGAAACTAAGGAGGATAAGAGATCTGTGCCCTGAGGAACAACTAGATTTTAAGGCCCGGAATTATTGATAAGTCTTAGGTGGAGGGGAAGACACTGACTTTAAAGGGCAAGGCTGGAGGGTCTACCCCAATGGGATCCCAGATGCCAGGCTGCTAAGAGGGTCCACATCAATGCTTCTGGCCAGGAAGAATGAAAAATGAGATTTATGAAACAGGTGACTGGAGATAGAGATATGATACAGGTAAGGAATATCTTAAGGTAGGGAATGTCACTTAAAATTAACTATTTCTTCTTTAAAATTTTGGCTCAGGGCAAGTACCCTTTTTGTGTCACATATTAGTACCATTTACCTTACAAGTCTTGGAGAGTTTCTGCACAATTTCCACCCCCAAATGAACAATTCATTCTTTATTGGCTTCCAGGACTAATAATAATCAATTTGATTATTAGCTAATTCAGAAATAAATGATGTTCTATTTTATGTCTGACAAATTATATATGGTTATATAAATTACATAAAATAATTTTATCACTAAATTTACTAAATTATATACTGGTAAATTGAATACCAGTTTGGGGGAGGAGAAAGTTGGGGGATGAAGCTAAACGCTCACAACAAAATAAATCAAATACCAATGAAGAAATTAAAACAGCAAAAGCACAATAGTTGTTAAGTTCTGACATCATCTACTCTGCACCATTTTCTTTCCTCTTTTAAAAAAACCAATGAATGTCTAAATGTTAAGAAAAGAAAAGCAGTTATCTCCAAGAATAGAAAAGAAGGCATTCATTAGTAATACTTACCCTTAACACCCTCTATAAATTGTCCATCAGTTTTAAAGGCAATCAAATGCCCTCTCTCTGGAGGGGGAGATGGGACTTTTAAAACAAGATCTACCTGTCATTCCATTCATTAAGACAGTTGTAGACATAATTCCTCAGAGCAACTTGGTCCTAAACCTAGGTCTACAGTACATTATGAAAGAATGAAGAAAGCTTACTTAACCTACATTAAATCTTGATAATGCAATAATGAGTCTTTTAAAGGGATAATTTTAATTCCCCAATCTTCAGTCATAAAGACTATAGAGTGCTAATCTGGTTTGCCCTTTCAATTAAACTTGTTAAGGACTTTCTATTTAGTCAGCACCCTGAATGGGCCATTAAAATTCTTGTTCGGTAAGAGTTGTGTGCAGTGCACTGTTGTTTTAAAATTCCATTAAATCCAAATGGTCTTTATCGCCCCATGACCACTGTGACTTCAATCAGCCAATTTAATTACCTTACAAAATTGTCAGCAGAAGCAGCAAAGAAAAACAGGAAGGGCTATGACGTTATCAAATTGAAATCTTCTTTTTCGGTGTTTAATCTAGACCAGTCAATATCAATGATTCTCACCTCCTTTCCCTTCCTGGGGCTTTTGACCTTTCCCTTTATCCAAAGATTCAGGGTTTAAAAGGCATTCTGAGTTTTCCCACCACTCAGAGAAATGGGATACAATTGAAGGAAGGTAAGGTACGTCTTTCATAACTCAAAAAGCATCCAACGCTTCCATTTTTAATACCTGAAATTGCTTCAAAAACTCAGAAAAGAACACTTCTGGAATCCTCACATAACACATGAGCAGTATATAAATGACTTTAGTAAGCTGTATGTAGGAAGACAGAAAATTGATGTTTCTCGATGTGTAAAAATAGGCATTGAACTTCTAGAAAAAAAGTATTTAATAAGAATTGCATTAGCAAAGTAAATTTTAAAAAAAGCAGAGCAGACTAATTTAAACCTAGAACTTAGACATGCAACAGCTATTGCAAAATGCTACCGTTTCTTCAAAAGTAGTGTTTCCATAGAAAACCTGTTATGATCATTTGACATTACAAAAATATCATAGCCTGAATGTCTTCACTATTGCTATGTAACTCTGTAAAGGATCATATAGCCAAGGCTTTGACCAGAATCATGGATGGCATTTGACTTCTTTGTCTATGGAAGTAGTTCAAATTAACTTTCTTGTGCTGGGTAAATGTTGAAAGAGAGTCATTTGAGATTTGGGCCAATGAGCACATTATGGTGATTACTGGAATTAAACTCAAAGGCTAAACCTCACTGAAGAAATTTTTTCTCCTATAAAAACCCCTACCCATCTCCAAAATAGAACATCAGAAGTCCAGAAAAGGCTTTTGATTGTGTTTGTGTTGGGATCAGCGTGCTATTTCAAGAGCAAGAAGATATATTTCAAAGCTGTTTTCTTAAAAGGCTGTACCTCAATTGAGAGAAATAACAACAGGGCAATTATACTTTGATGTTTTTTTTTTAATTCAGCAAGGATTTACACTGAGAATATTTTTGTTTGCTTTTCCTGAAAAGGTTTCATTTATTTGCTTTCCATAGTTCAGTTTCAAATTTGTGTTCAGATTTTATCTGTTTTTCGATAGCCACCATTACCCCTCATAG
>NC_050579.1:169718559-169907856 GCF_011100635.1 Trichosurus vulpecula
TGAAAATCATGGGTTTTCCTCTCATGGAACAGAAGCAAATGTTCTTCTAGGAAAGAATGCCATAGATTGATCTGATCGGAAGGAACTTTAGTGGTCACCTAGTTAGAGAAACACAGAATCTCAGAGTAAGAAGGTACCTTATAGGGCAACTTATTCTGGGACAGGAATCCACTTAAAATTCCCAACACACTGGTCATTTAGCCTCTGCTTTCAAATCTCCAGTGAGGAGGAATTCACTACTTCTCAAGGCAGAACATTTCACTTTGGGATAGTGCTCATAACTGGGAAGTTTTTCCTTATATCCAAACCAAATCTTTCTAGACTCTTATCTCTAGTTTTTGAACATTCTAACATGACCTCCAGTCTCTTCACCATTCATGTCCACTACCCTCCTCTAAATGCTTTGTACCTGTGTCAAAAAATATGATACCTACAACTGAACACAGGGCCAGATCCAGCAATCTTCCCCAAACATAGCAATAGGTTAAAATCACTCTAAGTTGTAGCAGTGGCCCAGGTGAATTGTATTAGATATGGGTGTGTCATATTTCCCCTCCCCTGAGTTTACTTGTATTCTCTCTGAGGAAAATGGAAGGATGATGCTAATCTTCAGAATTAAAAATAATCATCCTCCCTAATAATTTTGTTGTTGTTCATTCAATTGTGTCCAACTCTTTGAGACCCCATGGACCATAGAGCACCAGGCCCCTCTATCCTCCACTATCTCCCAAAGTCTATCCAAGTTCATATTCGTTGTTCCCATGACATCATCTAGCCATATCATCATCTGCCATCCCCTTTTCCTTCTGCCTTCAATCTTTCCCAGTCTTTTCTAATGAACCCTGTCTCGTCCTGATACAGGCAAAGTATTTAAGCTTCAGCTTCAGTATTTGACCCTTCAGTTAATAGCCAGAATTAATTTCTTCATGTATTGCTTGATTTGATCTCCTTGCTGTCCAAATAATTACCAATAGTCATTCATCTAATAAGTAGAAGTAGATTTTGTGCAGATGTTTTCTTGTGTTTTATTTTCAACCTTTTTTCTCATGGTAACCAGAAGTCCCCCCCGCCCAGTTCTTTGAAGTAGTTATACTGTTAGAAATGAGATAAGTTATCTAGACACTAGATGGCACTAAAGTTTGGGGAAAAAAGGAGTTAAAAGCTTGGACCTATTTCAAATATTTTTCCAAATAGCCGGGACATTGTGTCATAGGCAAGTTAGCAAACAGAAAATATTACTGATACGTATTTTAAATTTAACATTTTATGGTGGAGTTTCTACTATTAGCTCTTTCAACAGGAACAATAAATGTGAGTCGAATAATCTATTAGTTTAGAAGATACTTTGGGAAAAAAGTGGTTTCATAGGGTGAGTATACATTCCACCTATACAGGTTTCATGCCTTCTATGATTTCTTGCCGAGAGCAATTCTTTTCCATGTTTTCCCATAATCCTCCATAAAGATCTATTCAATGTAATAGAGGCCTTCTTTCTGTTTCTTCAATATCCTGACAGTAAACATGTACCATTAAGGTTGTCCCATCTGTTGTCTCATATTTTTGTTACATTAATAGAACAACTCCTTTTCTAGTCATACTCAAAATATATTTCACAAAACTTATTGCATGTAATACAACTTATTGCATCAGCTAAAAAAGGTAAGGACTTCTCCTCACCCTGAACAAAGAATTATAAAGACTCAAAGTTGGAAGACACCAGAGAGTTATTTCCTGTAATCCATATATAAGCAGGAATGTCCTCTATGGCATTTCCTACAAGGGGTCACCCAGTCTCTAATGACTTCTAGTGATGGAGAACTCTACCTAACAAAGCTAAACATTTCACAATTGGACAACTTTATTTTTTGTTATGGAATTCAATTGTTAGGATTGGGGTTGATTGAGTCAATCAATCAAGTGCCCTGACCTACCTAGCCCTGAGACTATTATCAATTGAATTAGTCAGAGGTGTGAAGTAGATGGAACGAGGCCATGACCATCTCCAGTTGTACCAATCATACACTTTAGACTAAATGCAAAAAAAAAAGTTTTGATTAATTGTCATGTCCTTGAAAGCCATGGGATAAATGGAGTGAATGGCACAAGAAACATGTTCAAATTCTTTGGTGAAACTTGGTTATGCTCTGTAGGTCACATCTCATGGCAAGCCAATGTGGAATCCCAGGGTCTAAGCACCCAGAAACTTAGGATGGAAGCCTTTCAGCCAAGAGCCCAAGAAGAAATTGCTTGAAAGAAGAGAAGAGGCAGAACATCCACCTCCTCATACCACTCACCTTTAGATAGAGGAGAGACCTTATGACCTTTGAAGAATCTTGAGTATTTGGGGATATTGCAGCAGTATCCTATCATCATCTTTCAAACAGCTGACTATAATGTCTGTGTTGGGAGGAGAAAACTAGGTGAAAATGATGGGGAGAAGTAGATTTAAGGCTCTACAAGAGGCCTAGTAGAAAAGTCATATTATACCTATGACGAGCATCTCGAAGAGCCCAACAAAAGGATTTCTGAGATCTGTGAATTACCTGTATTTACTATACATGGTCTAAGCTTGATTTCACTTTCCCTTGGGCTCTGTATCTATTAGTGGGAGAATGAGTCACAGATATTAGTAAATATCTGCCTTTTGAAGCTAATTAAATTTAGCTAATTGGTATAACCTGATAATCACACCAGTGTGAGCTCATGAGCATTAGGAAGGCACCTCCAACCCCTTCAGAGACTCTTGGTAATATAGTAGTGTGCTTCTGGGAATAGATTTGTAAATGAGTGTTAGGCTATCACCCTAGAGCATGTGCTACATTGCACGAACAGGAAATTGTTCTCAGCACTTCCACCCATCCCTCCTAATTCTGACCTCTAGGGTTAAGCAAAACAAATTTAATTTCTCTTATGTGACAGACCTCCACATGCTTAAAGGCAGCAACCATCTTCCCCTCTCTCCAAGTCTTCTCTTCTGGATAAACATACCTGGTGACTCAGTCTACTTTAATCCAGGGGTTCCCAACATTTTTTGTTTCTCAAACCCTTTTAACAAGAACAAAACAGTGCCATGAACCCCAAGAATAATTTAATATACTACTCATACCATTCTTTTAGATGTATTCCCTAAGTGCTTACAATAACTACATTGATAACTTCTGCTCTAAAATGACTCCAAATCACTGCAAAAACAAACGTATAATGATTCAAGCATCTGCTCTGTTGTCACAAAAAATATATTTGTAACATAATCGGGCAATTATGTGTTTCTTCAGGCACTACAAAAAATTTTAGTGAGCTCCTTGTACCATCACCAAGAATTCCCAAAGAACTCGGAAGCCACTAAATGGGAAGCATTGTTTTAATTGATCCCCAGGTGGGATGCTCTGTAGTTGCCCCACCACACTGATAATCGTCCTCTAACTTCACTGTAGCTTTTCAATATCTTTCCCAAAATACCAGATATCTGAACTCAATATTCTGCATGTAGTCTAACCAGAGCAGAGTTAGTATGATGGTCACTTCCTGTATTCCACAGAGCGTATTTCTAGATTTGCTACAGTCTTTTTTAGTTGCTATGTTATATTGTTGATTAATATTGAGCTTCCTGTTCACACACACACACACTCTCTCTCTCTCTCACACACACACACACACCCCAGATTTTTTTTACACAAACTCTTATTTAGCTGTTTTTCTCCACCCTTTACTAACATTGATGGTTTTCCATTTAAACTCAAATTTAAGATGATATTTTCCCCTATTAAGTGTCACCCTATTTGATGTGGTACATTGCAGTAAATTGCCATGATCCTTTTGAATCCTGAGTCTGTACTTTAGTATGTCATCCATTGCCCCAGCTTTGTGTCAGCTACAGATTTTATGAACATACTATCTATAATTTCATTCATGCCATTGATAAAAATGTCATGAATGAAATGGATTAAAATGTTGAAGAGAGTAGAGTCAAGGATGGACTCTTTCAGCACTTGTACTAGAGAGCTCCCTTTTAAGTTAACATCAATCCAATCCAAACCACTTATTGATCCTGGTCATCTAACCAGTCCGAAATCCACCCAAGTGTACTATTATATAGTCCAAATCTCTCTACTTTATCCATAAGGATATCATGAGAGATTTTGATAAATGCCATTCTGAAATCCAAGTAGTTATAAATCTATCAGCCAGTTTAGCAACCCTGTCCAAAAAGGAAATGTAGTTAATCTGACAAAACTTGTTCTTGACCCAATAATAACTCAAAGCAATCACCACTTCCCTTTCTAAAAGCTTTTAAACTAGCCCTTTAATAATGCATTACAGAATTTATTCTAGGAACAAAAGCCTCATTTATTGATCTAATCCTTGACAAATCTACCTTTTCTTTTTCTCTTTAAATAAAAAAAAATGTCATGACCACATTTGCCCATCTCCAGCATTACAGTACCTCTACTGTTCATAATTTTCCAGAGATCATTAACAGGGGTTCAGCGTCCAAAACTCTCATTCAATTTTTTGGGTGATTCGTCTGACTTACACTCATTGTGGGAAGTTAAGTGCTCTATTACCACCTGCCCAATTTCCTGCTAATAAATTTTATTCAGTACTTCCTAGAAGCAATGTGATGAAGCAGAAAAAAATGCTGAAACTCTTTGTGGTAACAAAAAGTGGAAAACAAAGCAGGTTCTCCTTGATTAGGGAATGCCTTAGGGGAAAATGTGTCGTATGAACATAATGTAACATTTTAGTTGTCATTGCTGTTGTAGTTCAGCTGTTTTTCAGTTGTAGCTGACTCTTCATGACTCCATTTGGGGTGTTCTTGGCAGAGATGCTGGAGTGGTTTATCATTTCCTTCTCCAGATCTTTTTTACAGATGAGGAAACTAAGACAAACAGGGTTAAATGACTTGCCTAAAGTTACACAGCTAGTAAGTGTCTGAGGTCAGATGCAAATTCGGGAGGATGTGTCTTTCTGACTCTAGACCTGGTGTTGTGTCCACCGTGCCACCTAGCTACCCCATTGCACCATAAACAATAAAGAATGTTAGGAATCCAACAAAACAGGAAGATTTTGTCTGAACCGATTCAAAGTGAAGAAAGAAGAACCTGAAAATATTATATGGAAACTAAAATAATGTGAATAAAAATAATAAAAGATAGCTGAACTCAACAGTGACCAGTCTTGGTCTTAGAGAACACATGAAAAATTCATATCTCTCAATTAAGTAGATAGGAGATTATGGGGGTAGTATACTGTTAGATATTTTATTCAACTTTCACTCTTTGTTACAAGGTACGATTCAAGGGATTTGGGGGAGATGTATATTGGCAAATGTTAAATGCTGAAAATCTATGCTGTTAAATGTTTTATTTTTTAAGTATCAATAAAACATTTTAAAAAGAAAAAAGCATACTGTACTTAGAATCCAGAGATCTAAGTCCAATGACCACTTCAGATATTTTTATTATTATAATATATACAAAGGAGACATCTTGGTAGCAGTTTGGTCTATAAAACAAAATGCTTTCTCACAGTCAATGAAAAATAAGCCCAATGGTATTTTGTAATCACTGAATGTTTCAGCTAATTGTGTGACTCTAAACAAGTGGTTTGTTCTAGAGTATTATTTGTGAAAGCCTGCATGTTCCAATTACATATTTTCCTCAGTGATATTCTTGCTATGTGTATCTGTTATTCTGATAATTTGTAGGATGAGAAAGATCTATGGGTTAGTACCTATTTGTTACATTTTGGGTAGTATTAATAACCATGATGACTCTTATTTAATAAACAACTTTGGTGCTTTTAACGTATTCAACTTTCTTGGCTTATGTCTTTTTTGGGAGGGGGTGAGGGGAGAGAAATATTTTATGATAGTCAAAAATACATATGTATGTATATGTGCATGATAAATGAAATGTTAGGGTCATCTTTATTTTTTTAATTAATTTAAAAATTGGAAGACAGATTTCTTATGCGAGGTGACACAATGGATAGGACATTGACTCTAGAGACAGGTGAGATCTGTGTTCAAATCCAGCCTCAAATACTTACCAGCTGTGTGACCCTGAGAAAATCAATCTCAGTCTGCCTCAGTTTCCTTATCTGTAAAACAGTAATAGTAATAGCTCCTACCTCCCAGAATTGTTGTGAGGAGACAATGAGATAATTTTTGTAAAGCATTTTGCAAACTTTAAAGCACTATACAAATCTTAGCTAGTCTTCTTGTTAAGTACTCATGCAAAACTCTGGTCTGGAAAATCTTACTCAAATTTTCAATAAACTCATCAGAAATATTTTCAAGTTTTTTCTTCTTTTTTTTTCAATCACACATATATGTATCTTTAATGTTTACAAATTGAACAAAGCAGGGAGGCATAGTACCCAAAGGTAATCCTCATTTAGAGTACAAGTTAGTAAGCAGGAAAAAAAACTATATATATATATATATATATATGTGCAGAATGAAATAAGATTCTGAGAAGTATTGCATAACAAAACTGCAAAGTTGAATAGAAATGAAGCTTAGATAACTCAATGCACCCTTTGTAAACTCCCAAAAGCATATGTAACTGAAACTGGAAGGACAAAAAAGATTCACAAAATGGAAGAAAATGTGCTGGTGTCTCTATAGTCATCTACTCTCATAAGTAATGATAGTGGAACCAACACATTTGGACCCTCAGCACCTCAGTAACTGATGTAGCCTTTTGGTAACTGATGGAAGGAATGAGGAAGTAATGATGGTACCTAAGAAGGAACAGAACATGATCAAACACATAAAGAAATAATCTGTGCTATGGTTTACATGATTTTCAGGGAACTCTTAAAGCATATTACAATGCAAAGAGAACTAGATTCAGAACCAGAGAACCTGGGTTTTAATCCCAGCCCTGCATCTTACTACCTCTATAGCCTTGGGCAAATCATTTCATCTCTTTAGACCTCAATTTTCTCATCTGTAAAATAAGGTAATTGAACTAAATGACCTGCAAGGTCTCCAATCCTATGATTCCAAATGTCAAGGACTCCATTTTCAGGATATGTCTAAAAGCATGGGTGTGCTGGAGCCAGCCCTTATTGGCTCTCGAGAGCTCATGAAATCAACAAAAAAAACATCAATCTGTGCTTTATTTTGTTGTTGTTGTCATTGATTTCTAGACTTAAGAAACTGATGAAGAAAATATTAACAATGCAGATTAAGCTTAAAAGTGTGCTTTCTCCCACCCCAGAGAGCTGCTTATTAAACATTCACCAGTATGACCTTGACTAAAAGGTAAAAATTCTAAAAGAATCAAGTGGATCAAGGACCACATTTTTACAATAAAAAGATAACAAAGATATCAGTCACTAATGACTCATATACCTAATTTTTCATGTATACCTATTAAGCCATTATGATAATGGCTGATGATTTTTTGGATTAAGCAAAGGTAGTAAATCCTATTCCAGCCATTTATTTTAACTTTGAATGTATCTTTTTGTTCTGTTTTTCTCATATACAGCAAGCAATTGGATTTTACTTTCTAATTCACTTTGCCACTCTATTTTTTTATGAATGAGGTCAAAATAGCCATTCACTTCATCATTATGATTGATAGATTTTGTTCTCTTTCCATCAAATACTATTACAATATTTCTTTTTTTTTAAAATGAGCAAAAACGTAAAGAGAAGAGAAGAAAAAAAAGGAAGAGAGGCAGGGAGAGAAAGGGATGGGAAAGAAAAAGTGAAAGGCAAGGAAAGAGCAAATCAATAATACTATCTGTAATTTGCATTGAATATTCTGTCTCCTCCTTCTATCCTCATCCTAGACCTAAGGCACTGAGCTTTATATCCCACCCCCATTTTGTAGTTTGTTGTGATTATTTTGCTTGAGGCAATCCCCTTCCCAACCCTACCTCCTAACTTAGATACATAGCCTCCATCTCCTTATCTTTACCCTAGGCTAGTCTCCAGTTTGTTTTACTTTATAGCTATTCTTACATTCTTTTTCTTTCTACCCTTGGCAATGCCCCCATAAGAATTAGTTCATGAGATTTGATACTTCCCCAGTCCTTCTATCTATATATCTGATTGGCATTGACCTATTGCAGCATGTATTTTTTTTCCAATTTTTCTATCTTTTGACTCTGTTCTAACATTTATTTTTGAATTCATTGAATTATGTCTCTTCTGTTCTTTCTTCCACTGCTTTTCTTAAGTGTTCAAGCTTCCGTCCCAAGCCAGGCATTCTTCTTTTAAATTTTTCATTTATTTCTTTGTTTACGCCTTACCTCTTCTTTCAGACATTTTATTCTCCCACTTGAGTTTCCTGCAAACATTCCATTCTCTTTTCTTGATTTCTAGTTGTAATTATTGCAGAATTCTCTTCTTTTTGAGGTTTATCCTGGTATTCTCCTCCCTCATAGCATTTCCCCATCGTATTGTGAGCTTTTCTTTGAAAGACACTAGCCTAACTTCACAGTAGAAAAACAACAGAGATAAAAAGGCACACTAACCAAAATTATATCAGGAGTTGAACAGGCAGCCCATTAAGGAAGTCCATCAGAATCTTAGATACTACAAATGGAAAATGAGCTAAATGCAAAGCTCAGTAAGAGGACAGTCATGAGATGTACTTAGGTGCATAAATTTAGAGCTAGAAGGAATCTTAGAAGTAATATATCCTTCAACATTCTTGTTTTACAGATGAAGGAACTGAAGTCCAGAGAGGTAAAAATTACTTGGTCCAAGGCTACATGGATAGTAAAAAGGAGATCTAAGACATGAACTGAGGTCCTCTGTTAATCTATCTCACAAAGTTAACAAATAACCACAGTAAAAAGCCTACGTGCTGTTGGGGTACACCAGGAACATTAAAAGAATCAGTGGAAAGCTTTAGGCACATTAAGTTGATCCTCTGTGGAAGGATGGATAATGTATGGAAAGACATGGACAAGAGTTGGATAAGATGAAAAAGTATAGTAGGACTTATGATCTGCCCTTGGGAAGGGAGTACTCACACCAGTGAGATACCAAATCTATCAAAATATCAAAATGTCTATATAATGGCAAAAAAGATCTTCCAATTTAATCAGTTAGGTGAAAATACTAATCATTAGACATTGCAAACAAAGTAATTGTATAACTATCTGAAGGTATTTTTTTCTTTAATATATTCTTCTTGTGATTTGGAGACACAACTTCCTTCCTTTTATTCTCCTATGACCAAAGATGTTGTCTTTTTGAGATATATTTTCTAATTTTACATAACTAATATTCTAGTTATATAATCAGCCAATTCAGTTTAACTAGCAGTTTAATTTTTGACATAAATTGACCTACTATCTGATTATCAATTCAATTTTTTTGTTTTAGCATTAACATAGCTTCAATTACTTTTAATAATTCAGTTTTTGTTATTACTTAGTTATAAATTCCTTAAGACCGATAAACATGCTGATTTTTCATGAAATACTTTTAAGGGAAGTTTTCCTCTAAGAGATCTCAAACACACACACACACACACACACACACACGCACAGAAATTCAATCTAATTTTTTTTTTCATCTAAATCAGACCTTTGGGAAGAAAGCCAAAAAACTTAGCAAAAATTGTTATTGCCTTTAAATTTTAAATTATCAGGGAACATTAGTGTATTAGCATATAATCTATAAACAACAATAGAAAACTGGAAAAAATTTGCAAATATTCAAATTGGCTATTTGGTTTCACACAGACCTCCCCTTCTCTTCTTACTGAATTCATCAGTATCGTTGTTGTTTTTGTTTTGATTTGTTTTACAAAATTCAAATAAATTGATTTTGTGTGACTTTGTCCCTAAATGCCCCCAGGAGTTGAGTTAATTTCTGAACCAAACCCTTCTCACAGAGAATAATGTGAACAGTGATTATTGAGCATTTGATATCCTTTATTTTATTGAGCATTTGATATCCTTTAGAAATAGTATAATTACTGATAATATCTCTTTTAGCTCTAAGTGATGAGAATGTTATGAGTCATGGTTGTCAGATTAAATATTTTGTTAGCCTCTCAAACATAGATTGCCATCCTTATATTTCATCTAGTGAGCCAAATAAGGCAACCAAGGAACAGTTAATTCCACCTTGCTATCATGGGTCATTGCTGTCATTAGAAGAATTTTTCATCAGTTCCCAAGTGCTAAGGAGCTGAACTCTAAGTTTAGTTAAGTATTGTGCAAGGTAATTTTTGAATTGATGCTGTCCATATGAGGGGACTTACCTCCCTCCAATATACTAGAACCTCACACAAAATTAGCATTTTTCTTTACTGAAGTCATCCAAATGGCTAATTATCTTTGGCATCACTTAGCTATAACATAGTCTCAAGTATTTTATTTAGCAAGATTCCCTAAATCAATAAAAAAGATATTTTGTAAAAGGAAGTATAATTCTTAATCCATACCATTACATTCCTATAAGGACTAATACAGTACATGTGACAAATTGAATAGGCCTAGTATCAATTGAGGAATGACCAAAAATTATGGTTCATAATTGTAATGGAAACTATACTACAGAAAAATATCAAATAGTGAGGATTCAGAGAAGTATGAGAGGACATATAAACCGTTACAAAGTGAAATAAGAACAACCAGGATAGCAATGTTTACGATGAATACAACATCAACATGAACAAAAAAGTGAAACGATGGTTATTTGATTCAACATTTACTCCCTTTTTCAAAACCTTCACTGGCTTCCTATTGACTTTCAAATAAAGTCCAAAATTTCATCAGCCTAGCATTTAAGTTCCTCTACAATATGGCTTAAGGTGCCTTTGCAGCCTTATCTCTCACTATTATCCAACACACACTATATACCAGCCGAGCTCAATTTTCCATCCTGCCTCAAAAACATATTGTGCTTTCTTTCTTCCTCACCTTTGCTCATGTTGTTCCTTGTGCTTTCAATCTCCTCCTCACTCAGAATCAGTGAATCACAGAATTTCAGAGTTGGAAGGAATCTTGGTTGTCATCTAATCCAACCTATACCTGAAAAAAGCATGCCCACTTCATCTCTAACAAGTGGTCATTCATCCATTATGTGAAGACTTCCAGAAGGAAGAACCTACTACATGCATAACAACCCACCAGATACTTAAATCCAGCTGTCATATCTCCCCAAGTTTTCTCTTTTATAGACTAAGTATCTCCTTTTCCTTCACCTGATCCACATGGCATGGACCCATGGCTTTTCACCATGATGGCTGTTCTCCTCTGGATGTTCTTCAGCTAATCGATGTCCTTCATTTTTAACAATCCTTCAAGACCTTGCCTAAATGTCACCTCTTCCATAATGCTTTCCCTTAAATTCAAAGCTCACCAGAAATATCAAATTTGTTTTAGTCAATGGGACCCTTTGACTGGTTTCCTTGTGGATTCAGTATACAACTTGATCCCACAATATGTTATACCAACATATCATATTCATTCTCCTTTCTCTTCTGATTTTCTGAACTTCAGAGCCATGCCTCAGCCATACTACAGTCTCACCCTGAAAGCTCCCTCAGTAACTGGGGCTTCCTAATTCTAGAACATTTAGCCATCCATGCAGCCTTCTAAACCCAGAATATACCTCTGCCAGTTCAGCCCCTTTCTCTCATTTGTGAGTTCCTCTTGGGGCCTCCATTTTATGGAGGGGCCTATGCTGGCCAGCCTTTATTCTTTTCCTCACTCTGCTCCTGACTTTCTGAATTTCCAAACCAGGCTTGCTGAGTATCTTCATTCCCTCACCCTTGTCAACTGTTTTTCAGCACCCTTTTTATACATTTTTTCCCCTTTTGAATGTAAGCTTCTTGAGGCGAGGAACTCTCATTGTTTGTTGGTATTTGTATCCCCAGCGCTTAGCATGGTGTCTGGTACATAATAAGTGCTTAATTAAATACTTGTTTCATGCTTTCTTTCCCTTCCAAGAATGGGAGGTTTCTCAGAAAACAATGAGCATGTATGCAGCTCACATTAGCCTGAATGAACGCAGTCATCAGATGTCACTTCCTATGGTGCTACCTGCGCACCTAGACCTTAAGCAATGCATCAACACAGTGACACATACTCTTTGACTGAACCTGGCCTGATTTTTCCCCCCAAATAGTATGAGTCTAAGGAGAAAATAAGAACAGCATACGCCCCGCCAAAACAGTACAGCCATATTGTTTCACTACCACAAAGGTGCTACTCAGTTCCTTAATAATGTCAGGGCAGCTGACTCCAGTGGGCTTTGGAGTCAAGAGGATTGAGTTCAAATCTGGCCTCAGATACTTACTAGCTGTGTGACATTGGACAAGTCATTTAACCAATTATCTCAAAAAAATAGTAACATATTTAAGGTTGAAAGTCCTTTTCTCATAACAGCTCTGTGAAGTAGGCATCACAAATCTTATTACTCTCATATTACATATGGAGGCTAAAAGAATTAAAGCCTATTGCCCAAAGTCACATCACTAGTAAATAGCAGAGGTAGGATTTGAATCCACATCTCTTGTTATTCTAAGCCCATTGTTCTTCTCACCATGCCCTTTTGTTGTTCCTTTCTCACTCTCCATTCCTTTGCATCTACAGCAGCGTAAGGGTTCATCCAAAGATCAGTGCCATCACTGTTGATGTTTTAGTAGCCAGTTAAATCTGCATTGGTATGAGCGTTATCTTCTCCAATGCAGTGGCAACATCTACCCCATTCCTTCCTATAAGGTTCAGTTGCAATGCCTCCATTGCAGTGCTAACACATGTTATCTAAGAAAGTCCCAAGATTTCAGTGTTTAAATACATGGTGCAGTTCTGCAACACGAGAAGCGATGTCCTAGGACACAATATCTTCCCTTAGGTTTCTTGATGCAATTTGTATCCATTTCATCTCATTTGGTCATACTGAAATTAATGACTCTGACTAATCGGCATCATCACCTTTCAGCCTTCTCTCTAAAATATAGAATTCTACTAACTTTTCTTCATATGACCTAGTTATCACACTATAAATCATTTCAATTGCTCTATCAGAACTCTATTCAGTTTCTGTACTTTTAAAAATGTCAACATCAGTGCCAAGAATAGGAGGTAGAGAACGTTCTAGTTTTTGCATGTTTTGCTCCTATCAACCCATGCCAAAATCATTTTATCTTTTTAAGGAGTATCTATACTGTTTACTGAAATTCAATACCGATTGATTACAATTCTATTCTTTTTCTTATATTTACATAGAATTTTCCCATTGTGTATCCACCTTCTTACTATATTACATTTGTGCCCATGAACACAAATTCTGGCCAGATCACTTTTCTAATTTATTAAGGTCACTCTAGAAGGTGTGAGTAACCCTGTCCCATGTTACACCATGAGCAAACTTGATGAATTCTCAATCCCTTCATCTGGGTCATAGGTCTGGAGTAATATTAGTCCTTTAACTGATCTCTATAGAACAGCTCTTGATAAGTGATACTCCAACCAATTATGTCCCCAACTAACAGTAGTTTGGTCTAGAGCCAATCTTCTTAGCTTGTTGACAAGAATATTAAGAGAGGTAGAATCTAAATCCTTATGTCATCTCCAGACAACTGCTGCCAACACATTAAGGTGACACACAGGGTATCGCCAGGGACAGATGCAAGAGCTAACTTAAGTGAGCAATTGGCATAGAGGACGTTAGGCCCAGAAAAGTTGGTTCAAGTCTACTTCCAGTCCATTTAAGTCAAAGAACAACCCAAGAAGAATGACAAGTTTAACAGACCATGGAAGACACTAAAAAGGGTATCCTGGGAAGGAGTTCAGTACATAAGGAAAAAAGAGTTTGGGTCATCTAGAGACCATTCAGGATCACCAGTCAAAATAAATTAGAATCAAACCAAGAAACAACATATAATGAGTGGGGTAAAAAGCTGAATTAAAGAAAAGTCAGAGGCAGGGACAACCATAGAAAAGGTTAGAGTACCAATGTGACAGTGTCAAGGTCATCAGGAACTGAGGAGGAGGTTAGAAAATTGCTTTCACCAAGGCTAAGGTGATTTTGCTTCATTTTATAGTGTCTGTTGTCTATGGACAGCTGGGATTCATAGAGACCTTTGCCTAGGATCAATGTGAGGCCTGACATAAAGTCTCACAAATTATATCTATTTTATGCTTTTGACCTAAGAAGCTAATACTCTATCATTGAAGGGAATAACATTTGTTTTGCATCATTTGCTGTTCAGATAACCATATTGATTGTTATCCAGCACTCTGGACTCATTTAGATGCTGGTTAATTATCATTTGACTTTTTTTTCTATACCTCCCTGGCTATGAAAATTAAGAAAACAAATGTCTGTTGTTAGTAAAGATAATTTACTATCCTTTTTAAAACGTTAACTCCATTTTTCTCCATTGTGTGATCTTTAGAAATCACTCCGGTGCTCAGATTCTAAACTCTTTGAAGGTAAACATTCCCTTTCTTCTCCTAATTTGTATCCCAAGTGTTTATAATACTATTTTAATCCTACTTTCAATAATCAATGGACAATTCATTGATTTTATGAATGTTCTACAAATCTGCAAACTGGTCTACTCTTTCTTCAAAACAGAAATTTCTCTAGTTTCATGTCATTTTTGTCTCTCGTTCTTAAAACGTCCATTCATTTTTGTGGCAGCGCTCTCAAACCAGTGCTCTCTCATTTCTCAAGTGAATTTACTCAAGTTCATTCATCAGAGCTTAAAAAAATTAGAAAAACCTGTGCCTTTTCATAGTCAACAGCTTTTTTTTTCCCCTTCCACATTTATGGGAAAGGAAAAGAGGTAGAGGGAGAGCAACAAACATTGTTCCGTCCACTCTGACAGATTTGGGCAGATCACTAAGGGAAAAGAGTTAAAGACAAAATGTTCCCATTTGGAGTCTAGATCAGAAAAGCTCAAGCTGTTCTACAACCCTTCATATTGCTTTCAAGCCTCTTTCTTGCTCAAGCTTTTCCGATCTTGACTATTTTCAGCCTCTTCTAAGCGATCTGACTAGATTGTCACATCTTTAGCTGTCTCTAACATGCACAGTCTGATTTTTGACTGAATCACCTATTTAACAAAATCAGTAATCAGTCAGATCAACCAAACAACTGGATAATTCACCCCAAAAATCAGTTTATAGCGGCTAATAAGTATATCAGCTTAGTCAAAAAGGCCCAAACCATTATGTTTGTCTAGAATGAGGGCTGGATCCTAGAAAAATGTTTTTGGTCTCTTTCCTAAATACTGTAACAAGGACCAAGAAATTTATAATATAATGGGTGTATTTGTGGCTGAAAGCCATAAAGTGATAAATCACAACCTCATAAGTACCACATGTGAAGAAATGCTTTGTTCAGTGAGGAAGACTAGCTCCTAAGCCTTATGCTCTTAAACTGGGGGGGAAAACCATACTATAAGAATTCTCAAAGGAATTAGGACCCAAAGCAGATGCAAAGATAACTACCGTAAAGTCAGAATAGATGGATCGTATCCAATTGATATCAGATGGTTGATGTAAAAAACCGAGTAAGCTTTTCATTTTACTTTTTAAGTTCATGACAAGCAAATCAGATTTTATTTTTGATGGAGTTTCATAGGAGCTTTTTGTGCCTCTGTTCTGCCTTTGCACATTGGATGAGTTTATAATAGGCTATGATTTCTTTGAAAGGCATAGGAATTCTATATTTACTATCCAAGAAATAATATTTAGGGACTGATTCAATTGAGATGTAACTGGTCTCCAAATCTGAGGCCTCACATGCCACAACTCTAGCTCTGAAACTATGTATGAACTGTTGGCAAGGGCAATTAAAAAAAGGGGAAAGGGGTGGGACTTCAGTACAATCAATTCAAATCAGTGAACATTTATTGAGCATTTACTTACATTGTGTAAGACAATGGAGATACAATGAAAAAAGCAAAATAGCACCTCTCCTGAAGAAGTTTATATCTACTGAAGGATTCAACACCATGTAGAAGAATAAATACAATATAATCTGAGGAGGTAGAGAGAACAAGCAACTGGTTGCATCAGGTCAGGCTTCGTGGAGAAAGTGGCCATAGAACTGAGCCTTGAAGGAAGACAAGAATTCTGAAAAGCGGAGTGTAGGCATAAAGAATGGCCTTTGTAAATAAACAGAAACAGGAGCTGTTCACAGAATAGTAAGTAGGACAGCTTAACTGAAATGTAGTCTGAAGATGAAAATGTGAAATAAGTTTACAAAAGCAAGTCAAAGCCAAAGTCGGGAGAGAGGGGGCAAATGCCTCGCTACAGTTTGTATTTTGTCCTAGAGGAAATCGAGCAGGAGAATGACATGGTTAGCATTTTTTTAAAAAGAGCTGAATTGTTCATTCTGAAAGAAAATGGAAAACTAACGGGAAAAAATGATTTTTAAAAAGTTGTCATTTTAAATAATAACAGGAGACAACTAAATAGATAAAACATTTATAAAATAAGTGTTTGTTATGTGCCAGAAGCTATACTAAGTGCCGGACATCCAAATTCAAGCAAAAAGATAGTTCCTACCTTCAAAGCACTTACATTCCAATGGGAGGATACAACATAGGAAAGGGAACTGATATTTGCTCTGAATTCCAGGTTAACCATGGATTAATAAACTATTAATGTCGGTCAAGCAAGGAAACAAGTATTTAGCACTACTATATACCAGGAACCCTGCTAAGTACTCTACAAATATTTTCTCATTGGGATATAGGAGCTATTATTATCCCTATTTTATAGTTAAGGGAAATGAGGGAGGCAGAAGTTAAATGACTTGCCCAGATTCATGCCGTTCATAAGTGAGGCCAGATTTGAACTGAGGTCTTTCTCACTGCTCAGGTTGTTGGGCAGCTGGTGCTGCACAGCACAGAGCACCAGGACAGAAGTCAAAAAGACCCAAGTTCAAATCTGGCCTCAGGCACTTATTTGCTGTCTGACCTGGGCAAATCACTTAACCCCATCTGCCTCAGTTTCCTCATCTGTAAAATGACTGGAGAAGGAAATGGCAAACCCCTCCAGTATTTTTGCCAAGAAAATCTGAAGTACTATCACAAAGAGTAGGAAATAACTGAACAACTTCCTGACTCTAGGCCTAGCGTTCTATTCACTGCACCACATAGTTGCCTATAATAACCTGCTGTTATGTGACTGTGAAGATTTAAAAAAGGCGATTATGCATCATTGTAGATATCTTCAGAGCTATAGAGAAGTGGAAAATGCGACTTTCTACATATCAAGGAGAGTGGCCGGCTGACTTTTGTCTTTTATACAAGTAAGATAAACCCTTCTCTTTTTGCTAGTGTGAGAAAGACAGATAACTTCATTGTGATAGCTCTCTTCCAGACCCTACCTCTTCATTTTTCTCTCTAGGATGTCTTTGCCATACCCATTGAATTTCTTCCAAACCTGGTAATAGGGACATAGAACTAGAGCTGGAAGCAGCTTCAGAGGCAGGTGCTAGGTCACATTTTCACAAGGGGTGATCCCCTGGATGATAGCTGGCCTTGAAGTAGGGTAGAGACTGGGGGTAAGGGAAGGAAGGGTTGTTTGCAAGACTCTCGTCCTCAGGTTCATGGGCTGTCTCCACTGGGTATGAGGGTTGGTGGTAGTGGTGGTTTGACTTACACAGCACACACTATCTTGTGTCTCCCTCAAAGTACCCTTGTGCTTCAACTAGGCTAGCTTCCCTTCTCTGTGGGTACTGGTTGGTCAACAGTTGCTATAGACCACAGGCCATAGTAATTACTTCCCTATGGAGCTGGGTTAGAAGCAAGGCCAGTGGTTTGGGCAAGAGGGGGAGAGAACTGCTATTGCCCATTTATGGCAGTTGCTCACTAGTTGGTGGTAGAGGAGCTTATAGGTCCGAGAGGGAGTTCACTGAGGATGTCTTTGGGGGCCAGGCTGGAAGCTGGGCCGATAGTCTAAGAAGTACTGTTTTTCCCAGGGTTTTTTGGCTCAGAGTTTTTGACTGTGTCCATTTGAGTAGGATGAGAAGTGGTGGTTGAAGTGGTTGAGGCAGTGGTTTGACTAGCCTAGAATTGGCTGTCATTTATCCATCCGGGTGCCTTGCTGCTTATGTCCTCCACAACATGGTGCAGTGGAAAATATAGTAAATTCAGAGTCAGGAAGCTTGTTACTTACTAGCCATGTAATTCAGGACAAGCCTCTTCCTTCTTTTGAGCCTCAGAGAAAAAAAAGGAAATAATATTTTCACACCCTTTCCCATAAGGTTGTTGTAAGGCTCAAATGAGTTAATATATATAAAGCATCTTATGAACCTTAAATATTATATAAATAGGAATTTTCATGAAAATGATGACAAAGCCTTACATCTGGAAGCAGAATATTGTTATGCCCTATTCCTAACAGTGCTGTGATCCTTTGTACCAACAAAAATAGGGGTTCTTTGTTGTCTTTCAATAGCTTACTATATTGGAAAGAAAATAAGTTCAGTATTATTTCTCCCTACATTTACAGAATAGTATGGGGTTACTGACAAAATTAGGCTCTAATATTGATTTCTGATTTTTTTCTCTTTCATATGCCATGGTGATGTTAAGATCTATTTTAGCAAGTTTACCTAAACTGCTTTAAATAAGAAAATAGGGCTGGATGTAGTGGCATATGCCTATAATCTCTGCTATAGGGGAGACTGAAGCTGGTGGGACATTTGAATTTAGAAGTGCCCAGCTGCAGTAAGACTAAAGCTAAGTTGGTGCCCACACTAAGACCAGCTCTAATACATTGAGGCCCTGGGAACAACAGGGCTCCAGACTGCTTTAGGACGGGCAAGTCAATCCAGGTTAGAAACAGAACAAGATTATGCTTCCATGGCAATCAGCAAAGCAGTGTGGTTGGGTCTACAAGAAGCAGCTACACTTCTATTCATGGCAAGATATTGTGATGTAGTCTCAGACCAAACCAAACCAAATAAAGGCCAAGTTAGTTAAGATATAATTCAATTAGGAATACAGGTGGGAAAGTTACAATGCTTTTCTGTGAGATCATAGGTGAGGTACCAAAAAGGGACACCAGCACTCAGAAGATAAAAGCCAGAAAATTTATTACTCACAGGCATGCAAGTAAATGGCTCCCCAGCCCTTTAGTCCCACAAGCAAGCGTGAGAGACAGTGCACAGGTATGATGGATAGAAACCCCAACTGAGAGAGCAGAGCTCTGGGTCTTTGCCTTTCTATTGGATTGTTATTGCTGGGCAAACTGACAGGGACCCATTGGAAAGAGAACTTAGGAGTAGTCAATCAGTAGGTATCTAAGACTGAGACACTCCCTCCTTCCTGAGACACCCATCTCTTACCTCTCCCACACACACACACACACCCCATTGATCACAAGGGAAGTTTGCTAACCTTGCATATGAGGATTAGATTAAGTTTACTAAACTGATTATGATAAGGAGAACTTTAATTCAGTGCTGCAATGAAGTTGACTAAACAAGTCATGGGCTACATAGGAAGTTCCCAGTACTTTGGCAAGTTAATCAGTGGTCAGACATGTTGTCTAGGACCTAGCAATAGTTCAGAACTCACATTTTCACATTAGATAGAGATTGTGTCTATAAAATATTTTTAAAACTGATTAATCCCACTAATTCAATCAAAAAAATGGATAGGGATAACGATTAGATCTTTCATTTCACTGATATCAAGAACTCCTCATTGAGGAAACTATAGATCAGTACCTTCCCTGAAACATAATTTTAGAGAATTGCTTAGAGCATTGAGAGGTTAAGTGACTTTCCCAGGGTCATACAGCCAATATGTATCAGATGCAGGACTTGAGCCCAGGTCTTCCTGTTTCCAAGGTCAGCTTTCTAGCCTCTACTTTATGCTGCCTCTATTCCATCAAATAAACAATTAATTTCAGGGGAAAAAATTAATCAAAGAGTGAAACAATCAAGTTAACTTGCTCTGGTGACCCTGCGGACACAACCATACAATATTTAAATCAAACAAGAGCAAAAGCCCAAACCAAAAAAAAACTCATTTAAAGATTACTTGAGGCCATAGGGATTAATATATACTTGAAAATAAGAACATTCTCTTACATTTTCTTCTGCCAACTTAAATGTAAATGAATCTTTAACTCCATTAGTCACTAGGACATATTTACACCAGTGATTATACATTAAAATTAAGCTTGAAATATAAACTGGATTTAAAATTTTAATCTGCTAGGCAAAGAATGTGGTTGTTTGGCATCCCATTCAAATCAACAAAAAATAAAGTAAGGCAGCTGTTTAATGATCATTTGCTAAATTTTCCAAATAAACAGATGCCAAACTAATATCTACAGACTAAACAAATTCCGTGGATCAACAAGGGGACTATTACATACGGATGTCAATTGAAGTTACATATATTCCTTCTTCAAATTTTGGCCCTTTCATTTGGTTACAGCTAAGTGGGTCCAGTAATGAAAAACCATGCTTGACTGGAAAGTTATCTACAAATGCAAATGAATCTCCTGAAAATATACTTTATAGGACATAAGCTCTACAATATTTCCTTGCAGGGTTCAATTTGCCATTTGCCTTGTGTTCGTTGCTTAGGTACAACCACCTTGGTGAAAATTCTGAATACATGCTTTGATTCACAACTATTTGGCAGTAGGTGAAACTGTTGAATCTATGTTTACATATATCCTGTGATGGATGGATTATAAGAAAACATGTTTATGAAATATTTCCTATCCATCAGATAAAGGACCATAGGATTTAGAGGTGTAAGGCACACTCCCTCAAGGAGATGTTCCAACTAAAACCCTGATTGGCTAGCTATGCCCATAATATCTCCCTCCAATTTTAACTGATGAAATCCTATCTATCTTTAAATGCACATCTAGGTCAACTTCCTTCATGTTACAGATGAGGAAAGTGAGGGTCTGTGAGATTAAATGACTTTAAGAGCACACAGGTATAAATAGGAAACACAGGATTTAAACTCTGATCTTCTAAATCCAAGTTCTATCCTTTTTCTAAAGATCATGCTGCTTTGTATAATTGGACACATTCATTCTTTCACATTATTTCATATATGCTTTACATATATCCAGTGTCATCCATGTATCCATTCAACAACATTCAACAGCCATTTATCAAGCAATTACTGCGTACAAATATACTTTGGTCAGTACCAAGGAAAAGGCAAATAATAATAGTTCAAACTTCTATAACCCTTCATAGGTTTACAAACAGAATTTCCTTCAACACAACTCTACAAATAGAAATGTCTTTGAGTATTTTCAAGTTTTTTTATCTTGTTGTGAGATCCTTTGTTGTTAGCTGTCACTGACAGTTTTATTTACTGGTTTCTTTGTGAAGCTAAAAAGGAAGATAAACAAAATGGAAAATGCCAATTTTATTTATAAAATATGGGTCCCATAGTTATACTATGCATGAGAGAAGTTTAACAGTACTGTCAGGAAAGTAAAATGCTGGGATTGAGTCTGCAGGAGTATATATGATAATTCTGCTTGAAACCTTTTCTTTCGATTCCGAAATTTTTCAAGGTTTTAGTTTTAGTTGTTCACTTGAATTGGAGATATTTTCATTGATTATCATAGATGAGGATATTTTTAAATCACTACTGTGTTGTGTTGCATACTCTGGGAAAAAATAAAAAGTTATTGTATTATTTGTTGATAGTGGTTGAATATGCTATTTTAATAAAATATTATTTAAAAAAACTCTATAAGCTAGAGAAATACTAGTATGATTATCCTGATTTTACAGATGAAGAAAATAATCACACTGCTAGGTAAGTATCTTACAGAAAATTTGAACCCAGATCTTCTCCTTTCAAGTCCAGCATTCTTTCCTTCTACCATGCTGCCTTTAGATAGAATTTTAATTAAGACATAGTCCCCATCATGGAGATAGTGCCACTAAAATCATTGCCACTGATTTATTACCTGTACCTGAAATGCCTACTTAAAGGAAAGTAACTTCCTTCTGAGCATCCATTTGCACTGGACATATCTTGTATATACAGTTATTTGCATGTTTCCCATTAGATTGTGAGCTCCTTGCGGGCAGAGCTGGTAATTTCCCCATTCCCCAGCACAAAGCTCAGTGCCCGATATATAGTAAGCATTTAATAAATATTTGTTTACTGACTGACTGCTCTTTATTTCTGCCTGATGAAATCCTATCCATCCTTAAATACCAATATCAAATGTCACTACTTCCATGAAGTATTCTCTGATCTCAGCACTCATGAATGATTCCTCTCTCCTTGGACCTCTCATGACACTTATGACATTCCTCAGCATTTAGCATGCGCTATTTTTACATGATAATTATTAGTGTCTGTGTCTTATTTCTTATACTAGATTGTAAACTCCTTAAGGCAAAGATTTCTAACCCAAGAGTCCATGAACTTGCTTTTTAAATATTTTAAGTACCAATGTGATTGGTTTTCTTTTAATTCTATGTGTTTCACGTTATACATCTACGAATGTTATTTTGAGAACATCCATAGCTGCCAAAGGAGTCCATGACACAAAAATTGTTTAAGAACCCCTACCTTAACAAAAGGGACCGTGTCTTTTCACTTTTATTTTTTGAATTTCCTTCAGTGCCTGGTATAGTGTCTTAGGTATAGTAGGCACTTAATAAATGTTTCTTAAATTGAATTGAAAAATAAGTACAATCTTATAACTTACTACATTTGACAAGGAAATTGCATATAGACACTGAATTGAATGTTTTCTGTTCATTTTAGGGTTATAGGTTACATAATCAGTAAAATTTATCCCATGTGGCTATGAATTAGATATTAAAGTGGCCTAAATAGTTAAACTAGTCACGTCAAAGTCTCATGACTATGGTTGAATAGTGATGACCCCTGGCTGTGTGTATACTTAGGATAACAATATTCCAAAAATTATCTAACTCATCCCTCATTGATGCAGATCAGCTTAACATTCCAATGGTGACAGTACCTACATATTCAGTCTTCAAACATTGAAAAAGGCTAATGGAATTTCAAAATTCAGTCCAGACTGCTTGTGGTATATGACTTTGATCTTAGCCTGATCGTCTCTAAGCAGTTTGTTTACATAGTATGCAAATCATCAGAAGATATCATCAGGCTCAATGTTTCTTACTCATGCTAACTGTGCCTTTATTCCCTTCTATCAACCTAAAAGAAATCACAACCAGTAGCATGATTTTTCTAATCGCATAGTGTAATGAACCATGCAACATGGTACAATGGAAAAATTACCTAGATTTAGTCAGAAGGGAAAGGAACAAACACTTATTAAGCATCTACTGTGTACTGAGTACTGTGCAAAGTACTTTACAAATATTACCTCATTTGATTTGTTTAACAATCCTGTGAATTAGGTATTATTATTCCCATTTTACGATTGAAGAAACTGAAGCAGATTGAAGTTAAGTGACTTGCCCAAGGTCACACAGCTAGTAAATATATGGGGTCTTCCTGACTCCAGGCTCAGCACTCTATTTACTGTGTCACCTAATTGGCAGACAACCCGGGTTCATAGGCCAGTTCTTCCACTTAGTACTTGCTGGATCTTGGGTAACTCACCTCCCTAGGCCTCAATTTTTTCATCTATAAAGTGAGGATGTTGGATTAAATGAACTCTAAGATCCCTTCTACCTCTAAATCTACAATCTTATAGTTTCTGTTTTCTTGCCTTCTGACTGGCACCAAACCAGTGGATTAATCATATAGCAGACTGGCTAATCATGGGATAACTCATCACTAGACTGTTTAATAAAAGATTGCTGCTATTAGTACACTGTAGGTACAAATTAAGCAATCAATAAGATGAAGCTGAAATTTCTTGTTAGAATTACCAATAAAAATAATTTCCATACTTAGAGTACACACCAAATGACCCCCGGAGCAACTTCAGTAAAACTCCTAATGAGATTTACCATCTGTAAATCCTTTGAAACCCTGAGCTATGGGCAGGAAAATGCCAGTGGAATACAATGACCAATACCTTGCCAAGTTTGAAAGAATAGTTGGATATGATTGTATAAATGGAAACATTTGATTAATGATAATACACTTACATAACATCTTAAAGTTTATTCATGGGCACCCAGGTGGCACATAGAAGGCTGGACTTGGAATCAGGATGAGTTCAAATCCTGGCTCAGACGCTTACTAGCTATGTGGCCCTGGGCAAATTACTTAAATTCTCAGCTTCATTTTCCTCATCTGTAGAAAGGGATAATAATAGTACCTAATTCCCAGGGTTCTTATGACAATCAAATGAAATAATATTTAAAGTGTTAGGCAATCCCTAAAGTTCCATACACATGTGGCATTGAATATCACAGGTAATATATGACTCAAACGTCCTCTGACTCCAGAGACCATGTCCCTTCCTCTATACCATGTAACAAAGATCTGAAAGACCTAGGATTCAAGCTTTACTTCTGACACACTGGCTGTGTAAGCCTTGGCAAGTTAATTAGTTCCTTAGTTAATTCCCAGGCAACTCTCTTAGACCCCCTAAGCTACAGAGGAGTTACGACCACCTACATGAGAGAGGGAGTTTTCTCACCCAAGACTTGGCTCCAGCAACGAAGTCACAAATTAAGTCCCTATCCTTTAATGTTTATAAGGTGATTTCCTCATGATAACCCTGTAAAATCAATGAGTAGGATAGGTAACTTGCTCAAGATTATGTGGGAGCCAAGACTTGAAGCCAAATTTCCTAATATTAAGACCAGCATTCTTATACCTGTTCTATGGTAGATCATAAAGGAGAATCTAGGCAAGGATTTGGTTATCAGTGCTCCCTGAAAGGTCACTGAAACTGAGAGGTATTGGATCACAGGGATCTTAGCCTCAGAGCTTTAAGAAACCCTATAAAGCATCAAATCCAAACACCTCAGAAACTGAGGCCCAGGGAGATTGATAGGATCATACAATGAGTAGGAGTCTGAGGTAGAGTTTGAACCCAAGTCTTCCTGGCTCTGAGTCCTATACACTATCTATCTACTCCACTACCTCTCAAAAGGTCATAAATTTATAATAGGTATATGTTTATAAAGCATGGTATAATAACTACCATCATCAGGGTGATACTACTCCTCATTGTTTCAGAAACTCTAGGAGAAAATGGAAAAAGGAAAAGAAATATGACTCCCCATCCTAACTCCCACCCCATACCAGAAACTGAGACATACAAAATTCATTATTTGAGAAGCCAATTGATCACTGTGCTCTAAGTTTAAAGTGAAGAAGTCTAAAATAATCAGTGATTACTCAGGAAATAGAGATACAGATAGAGATTGTTGTAACAATCTGCTAGCAGCTGCTGTAAGGGTGTAAAACCCGTCAACAACCAGCACAGAGAAAGCTGCCAACACAGGTTCTTTTGATCTACTTTACTAAGGAAAGCAACATTAAGAGGTTAACAATCTCATTTCAATCCAACATACAAATATCATTCACTTGGTTCAAGGGGAAAAGCCAGCACCCTGAACTTCAGAGCAAATACAATCAAATTACAAACAGACCAAATACAATTCATAGTTACCAAGAAAACAACCAACATCTGAGTTCAGCCAGGAGGCACTTAGAGTGGCTGCCCAGAGTCCCTCACCTCCAGGAGTGAGAGCCTCATGCAAATAGTTCTGTTCTTGCTTTTTATATACTCTTTAGCTGTCATCAAATGTCATCCGAGTAACCAGAACTCAGGCTCCTACTATTGGCTCTGATCTTAGCAACTCCCCTAAGGACCCTGGCGGCTTCACGCCCACATAGGCTTAGCACCTAGTAGCTAGGGGTTTGGGCCTGGGGTTTAGCACCTAGTAAGACTCAAACACACCCAACTTAATTGATATTACAAGACCCAAGATGCTAAAGGAGAAAAAGATAAGAACTAACCAATATCTGTTTAGGACACTTATAACCTTACATCATTACAGTGCCATTCCCTCTGGAAGTAGAGCCATGCCCTCTTTGCCAAAAGATATTCAGAACAATTAAACTGTTTTACTACTAAGTTCTTGTTCAATTTTTAGTGTGGTATAGTAGATAGAGGGCCAGTCTTGAAGCCAGGAAGCCCTAGGTTCCATGACATATACTGACTATGTAACCTTGGGCAAATCATTTATTCTTTCAGGGCCCTAAGCTAGAGATGTCAAACATAAGAACCAGATTAAAGCATATTTGTGAAATATTTAACAAAATAAAGAAAAATTTAACAGAACATAGATAATGTTATTATGTGGCTTTCTAAGTGACCAGCAGCCAAGCAGGGATCTTTATGTATATAGTTCTGCGGCCCCTGCTTCCTTCTGAGTTTGACCCCACTGCTCTGGTCTCTAAGATTAAAAAATGCTGACCTGCACCTGTAGAGGGAGCTCCTTCACCTGGGAGTTCTCCCTATCAGTGAAATCACAGGTCCATCCCTATCCTACCTGATACAGCTGCCACCATGTGAAATCCTAATGGGCACCTATGAAGGTACCAATATTCCTTCAGGGAAGGGTCAACAAGTTGCAAGATCAATATGACAATCAAATGGACAAGACATGGCAGTAAAATTTGCCAGGAAACTTTCCAGTCTAAGGAGGGATGATCACAACATGAACAGGATGGAGACCAGAAGGAACAGAAGAACAAAATGAAGCATTAACAAGCCAGCCTCAGACCCACCATTCTTAGGACCATATGATCAGCAAGGGAGGGGAATCTTCCAAAGTGAAAGAGGGTCACAGAGACTAGAGAACCAAGTATAAAGCAATAGCTTTTCTTACCCTTCCCCAAACATTCCAACAGTTTTCAGACAAAAGTCTAGCCTGATTAACTGCTCATATAGTGGGCCTACATTAGACATGGTATATCCAATGAGAAAGGTGCTAAAGTCAAGTGATAAAACCTACTGCTTTGTGAATAACATGAACTTCTTAATTTCCCAAATCTCAATACTACTTTTAACCAGTGCCACCCTCAACTAATTCAATGCAATTACCTCCAGGATCTTGCATTCTACTTATGGTTAGGGGTTGAAATGGATGGGGGACAGCATATACATAGATAAACGAATACTACGCATAAACATATGTAGTAAAATAGGCTCCTATACTGAATCTCTGCATTTATTTAACCTAGAACTCAGTTACCTTTTCCATCAAAGGTCTAGGTGTACTAGTGAAGGGCAATGAGGTTCTTCCAATACCGTTGGCTTGATCTCCCATTCTGCTGTGTATTCCTTCCAATACTAATTGTCCAATGCCAGTTAATATCTCTTTAATATCATCAAAGCTAGTGTTTAGCACCCCGCTGTCCATTTAATCAACTAACATAAATTAGCTTTTACAAAGCGATGTCTACTGAAAAGATAAAATAAGAACCAAAGTGTTCCCAACCTAGGGTTCTCTACTCCCCCATCAATCAGCTCAGGCTCACTTTGTCTCTTCTGCCAACTCAGTAACTAGAGTGGTCCCAGGAAAGGAGTTAGATACAGAGAGAGTTCGAAGAATAAGAGGTTATGGCCAACTGTAGGAATTTCTGAATTCTGGATTGTAAAGACAGAACACTTGTAGTGATAAGACAATAGGTTACTAGCAAGCCTATACTTATTATTATTGAAGGTAAAATCTGAATTAGTGTCTGAGATATGCATGAAGAACAGATGATAATACCATTATCCACTCCTGGATCACAAGGAATCACAAACTTGTACAACTACTGCTTAGCGGAAGTAAATATCTAGGAGACACTTAAGAAATGTGAAAAATATCAGCTCCCCAAAAGGCAAATTCAAACACCTGGATGACCTCGGAGACCAGAGTCCCATAACCATAGGCTCCAATGTAATTAGATCCTTCACAGGAATCCGAATTAGGAGAGTAGAAAATGCTTATATAATAAATATCAAGCAAAAAAATAAATTCACTGAAGTCCTGGGCTGTGTTGAGACAATAGATAACACTGCTAAATTTGCCCAATAGGAAGGCAGAAAGTTAGGAATTGTACTCATAGCAAAGACATTTAGATTCAATACAACAGGCTCATGTCTCCTATGACTTAAGAAACAGAAAGGCAAATGTCTACTTCGCTAATATAATGAGAAAACTTCAAAAGGACCTTCTCAGCCTATCAAATTTCAGGTTATTTCACAAGGGGGTCCCTTGTCTCTACTATTCTTTAAGACGGCTATGGAGTCTCTCATTCATTCTCCTCCCTACCCCACCCCAAAAAAGGAAGGCTATCTGATAAAATGTGTGATGACATCAGTGACACTCATTGTGGACTTCATTCATCAGCACTCATAAAACAGAATTTGAAGGGACAGAAGTATTCCTAGAATTCTTGAGTCTGACAATCAGGTCCTAGAAGTGTGCCAGCTTCTACCTCCAGTTCACTTAAATGAAGATACAGCTAGCGATGCATCTCAGTAGAAAATAAACAATTGCAAAGTGCAGTTTAGTTACCTATCAATTACCTTGTGATGAACTTGGAATGGAATCCAGAAACCCTAATAAAAATTCAGAATAGAAACGATGCCTAAAAACTACCTTCAAATTGCCTATGTTTTTAAATCTTGTCAATCATCTTCGTAACTTTATTTACAAAAATGCTTATCAAACATTTTTATAATAGCTGCCTCAAGATTGTCTCACACTAAATCTTAACAGTGCAGCTTGTTTTATTTTCTTTAGTTAATTGGGATAAAAACAAAATTATTTGGACAAATCTGCTACCTAGTCAAGCACTACTTCTTAATCAGAGTAAGATAGAAGACAGTTATCAAACAATTTTAAGGAAAAATATCTATTTTGTACTGAAAATCTTCAGCAAGTCTTCTGGAATAAAGTTTTATTTTTAAATAAAAAAGAAAAACCCAATGTTTGGGAAGGTAAGTTTGAGTAAATAGTTGTTGCTCTTAGCAACATGTGAGTCTTTGCACAGTAATAGATGCTTCTATAAGAGTAGTATTTCTTCAACAGATGATCTATATGGAATTTTCAATCTGTGCTAATTTAAGAAAGTTTACTTTCTACTTTATTGTCTATTTAAATAGACAATAAATTGTTTATTAAGCCCTATCCAAAGCTTAACATCTTACAAATATCATGTATATATATACATATGTATACATATATATGTATATGTATGTATGTATACATACATATGTATATGTATGTATGTGTGTGTGTGTATATATATATATATATATACATATATATATATATATATATATGTATATATATATATATATATATATGTTAAAACTTATGCCATGCAGCAAATCTTAACAGCAGAAGGGAGCTATCCACAGTTGGATGACATTCACTCAGACAGGAAGCAGGGTTATCACTATGGCCCCAAGACTCAAAAGGATAGAGGCCAGCTTGCTAATTTCACATAGTGAGTCAAACTGCAGAGCATCTTGGATATGCTTAAACCTATTTGAATGATCAACTTCTGGATGTCTTCCCTGATCTTGGACTTCTTTCCTATTTCCCCTTTGGATGCTGAGCATTGCCAACTTGTCCTTCTGAATCTGGGAATCTCCTGCTTCTGGCCTTGTTTGCCAGGTATCTCATAATAGCCGACTCTTTTGTTCCAAACAATCAATCTCCTGATTCCGACCCCTCACTAACTGATTCATCATCATCACAAACTGTCCTGCCATGAACCATGTCGATGTCCCAGCATATAGCCCACGACGGTCTCAAGTCACAGCTTTAGGCAAGTCCTCCCCATCCTCATTTATGTTTGGCTAGGTATAGGGAAAATAACATAAGCAAAGAATAATCAAATTTATAGGACCACCATAAAATGCCAGACCTATCTCCTTATGTCTTTGTGTGGTTGTTTATATCACTGGTTTGTATTACCCGATCCTTTGTAAATTTGGTTGTGGCTATAAAGTAACATAAAAAATTACTGAAGAAACTGACTAGATAAAGATACTCCTATATGAAAATTCCCATGATACCAAAAATTCTGCTAAGTTGGTTTTTTTTCTGCCAAAATCACTTGTTTATGTACACTCATTTCACAACTACTCTTTATTAATGGTTTTGTGATTTTTGAACAATAACCTTCCATATTTATGTAGCACTTTTAGTTTTATAAACATTTTTCTCATATTATTTAAGTTGGGAGTACAAGAATACACCATTTTACAGATGAGGAAACAGAGAATTAGGGAGATTAAGTGATTTTCCATTGGTCAGTCAATACTTTAGTTTGGAGCCAGAATTCATATTTAACTGTCCCCTCACTCTAAGCCCAGCAACCCTTCCATTACAACAAATAAGCCTTGAAAATTGAATTACTATCAAATAAAACTATTTTAACAGAAGTGATAGGTAAAGATTAACTGAAGAAAAACATAGTTGTAAGAAATATATAATAACACTGGCTGCTCCAGAGTATGCAAGCATCTACCTGAGATTAAGTTTTAAAAGTATCACCAGAAGAGAATTATCAGGGAAACATGGCAGCCTGAGTCTGCATGTGACAAATGCTTGTCGTAAGAGCCTAAGACCACTACAACTTTACATTCCACTTTCTACTTGTCTTGAGTTCTCAGATTTTTGTGTGTTGATTGACGTTGATGGGTTTCTTTTCTCTTCTTTTAAAAAATTATTTGTTGTAAGGAATAAGTCTCCGGAAGAGAGAGAAGGATACGGAGAGAAAGACAGTCAATGTATAAGCAAAATGTATCAATAAAAATCTATTTTTTAAAAAGGAAAGTGAGGAGTGGGTCTTAGGGTCAGAGAAAGGAAAGGATTTGGAGGTTTGCTAGGGATTCAATGACTAGTCAGGAGGGGAAGGAGAAGAAGAAATTGGCAGAAAGGTTGGGGTTGGGCTCTGGGGCATGGGGAGGGGGAAGTATCAGGTCTGCCAGTGACCCTTCAGGAGTTTCAGGGGTTTCCAATGCTGGGGTTATAGACATACCCGGAGCCACTGAGAAATTGAGTCACTCACCCAGGGTTGTAGACATTGTTTATGTTATCAGAGACAGAATTTAAATCCAGGTCTTCCCCGATCTGAAACTACGTCTTTGTCTGCTATTGATTCTGACTCTCTCATAGTCTTTGTTTTTACAATGTAACTACATATTTCATGCACTTGTTTCATATGGTTCCAACTGCTGAACACAGAAAAACTAACAAATTGTTGACAAACAAGTGTGTGTGTATGCGTGTGTGCATGCGTATGTGAGGAGGGAGGAGAAAAGGTGGGGTATCCTTTGACTGGTTCACATTTGAAAATCAAGTACAAACTCCACTTTGGTAAAAGACAATATTATCTCAGTCTGTATCACGTGGTGCTCCAGCATCGATGCAGTGTGATTTGGATTGTTAAGTGAGAACTTATCAGTTCAATAGCTATGGTACAGGAAGAGTGGATAAGAATTTTTTTTTCTTTCCCTTAATCCTTCCTTAACAATGCTAAGTTCAAATAAGGGCAAAAAAAGTCTGCATTTATGTTTTCTTTTGTTTAACGAAGTGGCCACAATAGGACAACTGTTAAAAATGGGTATGCTAAGAAATTTGTTGTCGAGCTGTGTCCACCTCTTTGTGATCTCATTTGGGGTTTTCTTGGCAAAAGATACTGGAGTGGTTTACCATTTCCTTCTCTAGCTCATTTTACAGATGAGGGAACTGAGGCAGACAGGGTTAAGTGACTTGCCTAGGGTCACACAGCTAGTGTCTGAGGCTGTATTTGAATTCGGGAAGATGAGTGTTCCTGACTCCAGGCTGGGTGCTCTATCCACTGTGTCACCTAGCCGCTAAGAAATTAATTAATTATATTTAGTTATTTTTATTTATTTATTTCATTGTATTCATTCATCCTTCATTTGTTTGTTTATTTAAATGCTTATTTATTCATTCATCCATCCATTCATTTACTTATTTGCTTGTTGAATTATTTATTAATTTTAATGCCGTGCTCCCTGGCACCAAAGAACTACTAAAGGATAGTGAAAAACGCAATCATAGAATGATACTGTAGAATTTGAATGAGCCTAGGCCTCATCTAGTTCCCCCTCTTCCAGGCAACTGAATTTTTAAATCACTCAAAACTTTCTATTTGCTTCTTGAAGATCTCCAGGGGTGGGCATTATGCAACTTCTCTTTGTTACTCTTTCTGGCATCTTGTTACTCTGGGCTCAAAAAGTTATTTCTTTTAGCCAATCAAAATATTCTCTACATTATTTCTTCTTCCTCTTGTTTTCTCCTCTGATCAAACAGGGAGCTGCTCTCTCACGTGACTCAGAAGCTTTTCCAGATACAGCACAGAAAGGTATAGTTTTGTTTATCTACTTGTTTCTCATCATGCACCAGTTTCACTCGAGTAAAACTGGCAGAGTCTCATCATGCAATGCACTCATTCTTAATTAATGATGCCAAACATGGGCTTTCAAACTTAAGACATTCATTGGTGTGGATAGGAGGATCCGTTAGAGCATGACTGTTGTGGAAAGAACACCTAAATGGGAGTTAAGAGACCTTCAGATATCAACTTTGACTCTCTTGAAGAGGTCTCTAGACTATGATGCATAAAATAAAACACAAAGGAAACCAACCATTTAGGTGGCACAGTAGATAGAGCCTGGAGTCAGGAATTCAAATCCACCTGCTAGCTGCGTAACCGCTTCTCAGCCTCAGTTTCTTCATCTGTAAAGTAGGGGTAATACGTGCCTGCCTCCCAGGATGGTTGTGACAATCACATGAGAAAATATTTGTAAAGTGCCTGGCATATAAAAAGTTCTATGTAAGTGCTAGCTATTATTATATTGAAATACATTTGCCAAACTATTCACAACATGGACCCCATTGTATTTCATTATAATCGATTTCCTTTTTAATCCTTTGTGTTTTGCTTTATGCACTTCAAAACTTTATTGGAATAGACTTCACCAGAATGGCAAGGGGCTCATGACACATAGAAAAGAACCCCTAGACTAGAATATAAACACCTACCATCTGCCTTTTCACCATTGTAATTGAAATTCAGGAAATTTTGACAATGCCTTCCATGCAACCTCAGTCATTAGTTATTTTAAGGAGAGAATAATATGGGACTTCCAAAAAGGCATCCATCCACAAGGATAAACAAGTGTGAGTGTTTGATAGCCCTACTAAATCTTTATATTAGATTACAGAATTCCACTGAACTTCCATAAAGTTCTTCTATATCTTCTTTAAGGCACTAGAGAGTACCTGTGTGACCTCAGGAAAGTTATTATCTCTCTGGGCCTCAGTTTCCTCACTTGTAAAATGAAGGGAATTGAACTAGATGATCTGTAAAGTCCCTACCAGCTCTAAAATGCTATTATCTCTATGAACGTGATTTTAAAAGGTCCATTTTGTCTCCTTTAGTTCTAATGTTATAAATAGATAAAGAATATGAAATATACTCATTCAAAAATGAGATTAATTTGAACTGAAACCTTACATGATGGTCTGTCTTTGTTTTGATTTTTGTAGCCCCACAAAAGCATTGACTTGTAGTAAATATCAGAGTCAGTCTTGTTCTCTTCCCTGTAAAAAGAGAATAATAGAGGGCAATGAATACTGGGAGCATGGTCTTCTGAGATTGAGGTTATTGTAGTTACATAAAGGAAAAAAAAAGCCTTCCTGGAAATTAAATCATTTCTCTGGACCCATATTTTTTGGTCATGCAAAAATGATTAATGAAAACATTCTACTGGATATTCTGTGCCCACTCCTGATGAGGTCCCTAGGCTATGATGGACTGGAGTGGGAATGTGGATCCCATCGTCTTTCACTGGTATAACTGAAATTCAGGAAACTTTAGCAATTCATTACATGCAACCTCTGTCATAAAACACTTGAATAAAAGGCAGTATAGAATAAACAAGAAGGCATCAATCTATAAGGCATAAGCAAGGGTGAGTATTTGATAGCTCTAGTAAATCTTTATAATGGATTACAGAATTCTGCTGCATTCCCCTGCTATTCTCCTATAAGACCCTAGACCATTCTTCTAATGCAGACCTGCACGACTTTTCTTCGGCCACAGATAGGTTAAACTAGAGACAGACTGATGATAGCTGGTTTCTGTGGGTCACATGGCAAAAAGGAGAGAGTGTGCAGTGGCAACCCTACATTTTTCAGGGCCTGCCCAAATCCTTTGGCTGCCACAAGTTGCTGCAGGCCTCTTCTAACCTATTGTTCCTTTTTCCTTCTGGGGAAAGGATGCGGATTGGAGACAGGGTGGGGAAGAAAGGGAGAAGGGAGGGAAAGGTTTGAGATATAACATGGTTGAGAACCACTGGGGTATTAATGATTAGGATGACCATTTTGCTATGGCAAATGTGGTTTAATGGAAAGATGACAGTGAAATATTGAGAACATAGTACCATACCTTTTAACAAAGAAAAGTACAATCTGAAATTGTTTGGTCTGTACTTTTGTTGTTGTTCAGTCATTTCAGTCATATCCAACTCTTTGTGATGCTGTTTAGGGTTTTCTTGGCAAAGATACTAGAGTGGTTTGCCATTTCTTTCTCCAGCTCATTTTACAGATGAGGAACTGAGGGGGTTAAGTGACTTGCTGAAGGTCACATAGCTAAGTACCTGAAGCCACATTTGAACTCAGGAAGGTGAATCTTCCTGAATCCAGGGCCAGCACTCTATCCACTGCACCACCTAGCTTGGTCTTTACGCTCTTAAAAATTACTGAGAACTTTCCAAAGAGCTTTTGTTTATGTGGGTTATATCTATCCATATTTACTGCATTAGAAAATTTTAAATCTTAGTATTATTGTAAAAATAAGTCTGAACTGAATAATCCCCTAAGAAGGTCTCAGGGACCCTCAGGCATTCCTAGACTACATTTTGAGAACCACCATGGCAGAAGATTGCTAGCTGGAGAAGATACCTGTGTCCAACAAAAAGTAGTGTGCTGATGTCTGAGACACCTTTTTTTTTAAAATCTCAAATTTTGGGGTGCTAACATTTTGTGAATGATTAAATCACAATTCTCATTAAGGAGAAAAGCAGTAAGCAAATATGCTTCTGTGTTTTGAGTCTCCCCTGACAATATTTTCATTGTGATCTATAATAATGAGCAAAGATAAATCGTCTACAATCAGTCTCCCTTGAACTAGACATTAGGAAGTAAAGGGAAAGCGCTATCTGTTTGACACGATCAACTAGACAAATCCAAAGTCCATGATTTGGACTGTATCACACTAGTTTGTAATTAACTTACTTTCCCCTACACTTTGTGCTATGTATACCTAACCATAGAAAAAAATAAATGGAACGTGAATAAAATTTGAATACTACCATGATGAATTGGAGTCAAGCCAAATGAATTATCACTATTTAATGACACCAAGGAGAATTAACAGCTGTCCAAATAACTAATGCACACAATTGAACAATTAACTATTTATTAATAAGTAGATTGTAGGGAGGATAGAAGAACAGGAGTAAACAAAGCCTTGATTTCTGTAGTTGCTTAAGACTGCTCTAAAGTGGTAGAATTTCTATTCATAAAGTGAGATAACAGAAGTAAGGAATTTCAAGTAGATTCCACATAGATTTTATTTTTAATATGCTGAAAAATATTATTCATTTTGATAAAACAATAACAGATCACCATCCCTTTCTTTTCTAGCTTTTCCCCCCCACTGAATTCTAACTGTATCCTTGTTAAATTTCTGCTTCATCTCTTACTTCCCTGGTCTATAACATTCCCTTCAGGCAATACCTGTCTACTCTATGTAGGAACATAAACTTGTATACAACTTCTTCCATATGATTCATAAATGTCTACATGGTACATTCACAATCAATGTGAAGTTTACATTCATTTGTCATTTCTTGATTTTTCTTTTGATAGAGCACTGGGCTTGGGATCAGGAAGACTCACCTTCATGAGTTCAAATCCAGCCTCAAATACTTACTGGCTGTGTGACTCTGGGTAAATCATTTAACCCTATTTGCCTCAGTTCCTCATCTATAAAATGAGGTACAGAAGGAAATAGCAAACCACTCTAGTATCTTTGCCAAGAAAACCCCAATGGGGTCACAAAGAGTTGGACGTGTATGATTGAAACAACTGAATGAAAACAAAATACTTTTTCCTTAAAAATCACTTTAAGTGAGTGATGGATAGGGAAGGAGATGCATGAAATCAAGAAAAGGACTGGGGATTTGAAGGGTAAAGACCACCTGAAGACCATCTTTTTTCAATTACTCCTAGGCCCCAGATACAGTACAGAGGCTCCTCTTGGAAAAATAGGAATAAAGAGCATGTAAACTATTGATCGGGATATAAAGCAGAGACTGGACTAAAGAATTTCTTGAACTTTTTATTTTCAGACCTGTACCAAAGACTGCTTAAGGAAAATAAAGCTAGGTTTCACACTCTAGCTCCTTCTGAGGTGCTTTAGCCCTCCATCTAATATATATCTCAGAAAAAAAAAAAACTATTTCAAGGAGGGTGGAAATGATCATCTACTTATTACCACTGTGTGTAGCCAAGCCAACTTCTCAAATTGATGCTTCAAACAATAGCAAGATATATTTCTCACATGTTCAGAAGGGCAACCAGGCCCCCAGGTGAGAGACTGAGAATAGCAGTTCTTTTTGGAGGGATCCTGAGAAATATCTATTGGAAAACTGAAGGCACTGAAGTGTGAGAAGAGACCAAGGGGAACAGAGGAGGCTGTGCTCAGGCTTGGCCTTTGGTTAGGTGCCTGTGAGACTGAAAATAGAATGGAATCACAGGAAGTAGGAAACAAGGTCTAGAAAGGCTGAGCAAGAATAGAACATAATAAAAGCTGAATTTCCTGGACCTTTAATCCTTTCTTTATAGCAAATATCATTTCCTGCAAAGAACATAGAGTCTTTTGGAAAAGTTCCAGACAAAATTTATGACTTATATTGCTTCCATGATTGATTACCTTGCCAGCCAAACTCAAAAACTAAAAAAGATAGTCATCACTTGAAAAATATTATTTTGTCAGCTTGGTTATTTATGAATATGACAACTATTCAAAAGGTGAAAGGGTATTTTAAATATGGTTTCTTGTCTTACTGATTCCACTTATACTATACATATGATTTTTGAAGATAACATTGTACTTCTCAAGAGACCCGAAAGCAAGGTGATCCATAATAAATATTGTGAATGTCAGAAGGAGTCCAAAAAGATCTCAACAGACAGGAATAGCAGATCAAATCCATAGAGATGAAATTTAATAAGATAACTAATACATCCTCCATTTTAGTTCAGAAAACCAAGAGCATAAATATCAAATGGAGGAGATGCATCTTGACACATATGAAGAAGATTCTAAAGTTTTAATGGACCCCAAGCTCAAAATAAGTCAATAGCGAAAAAGACTAATGGTATCTATCCAGTATCTAAGATGAGGAAAGTGAGTTCCACTGTATACTAGATTGGCCAGAATTTATCTAGTCTGAATATTGTGTCCAATAATTTCCTTTTTAGGAAGGACGTTAATAACATTGATAATTCATACTTCATCCAAAAGAAGGTAACCAGGGTGACATAGAACCATTAATCATTGAAAGGAAGTCATTAAAGAGAACTTTCAGGTATTTAGTTTGCCTTCTACAAGGTATCACTGAAGTCTTTTTTTATCGAAATGTAATTTATCTGTGGCATCTCTCTCACTCTTTCCCCAAATACATTCCCCAACAATCAAGAATGCATAAGAACAAGGTTTTCCCATCTTTCTTTTCATCCTACCTCACTTTGTCTGCTTCTACTTTTCCTCTCTTAAAGTATATATGTATGCATTCCACTGCATCTTTAAACAAGCATTATAAAAAACTGCCCTTTTAAGCATGCCAGACAACTCCATTGTCAATCATCATTTAGCAATGAAAATAAAATTAGTCAAAAAGGACTCTACTGATGGAATACAGTTTGTTTGTCACAACAAACCTGATGTTTTATTCAAGCAGTGTCTCTTTCTGGTAATTCTATTCAGAGTGTTTTAATGTATATCAAATTTCTAAGGCTATATTCACACTGGAGCAATCATCCGGCATTTGGCTGTCTCCAGAATCATGAATATACAAAGCTCAAAATTTCAAATTTTTGTTACCTTGTATTTGTCCTGTCAGGTGAGAGAAGGGCTAGGAAATGTAAAGTCAGGTGACCTTGAGAAACAAAGCAACGTGGCACTTTTAAATCCCACAAAGTTCTGCATACATGCCTATTCTGCTGAGTGCTTGGCTGTTGAAAAATGTACTGTTATCACAATTTACAAAAAACACAGCTATTATTATTCTTTAGAAAGGGGGTGTTTGCCGCTTGTTTTGTTTGGAGGATGATATTTTATGTTGAAAATCGTGACTATAATTTTACAGTCTATTTTCTTAGCCTAGAGACAACTGTTTCATGAATTGCTACGACGAGAGAATTGGCAATCTAGTGGCCAGCTAGACTGGGCAGCTAGGTGGTGCAGTGGATAGCGTGCCGGGCCTAGAGTCAATTCAAATCTGGCTTAAGGCACTTAGTAGCTGTGCAATCCTGGGCAAGTCACTTTGCCCTGTTTGCCTCAGTTTCTTCATCTGTCAAATGAGCTGGAAAAGAAAATAGCAAACCACTCCAGGGTCTTTGCCAAGAAAACTCCAAATGGGGTCACAAAGAGTCAAAAACCACTGTAAAACAGCTGAACAGCAACAATGAGGCTGGTAAATTTTAGCTGTCAAGAAGACAGTCTGCTACTGCAACTGTACAGGGTGTCTCAAAACGTTGAGTACAGTTTTAGGTCTGAATGAACTTCAAATAAGTATTCCAGTGTGCTAATAATAATATATGTGTGTGTATGTATGTATGTGCATATATGTATATATATATATATATATATATATATATATATATACACATGTGTAACACAGAAGACCCAGTTGAGGCTAGATTCAAGTAGACTTGTGTTTGCAGAATGCATTTACATCTACAGAAGACACTTACTTCCCTAAGAGTAAGTCCCACCAGATTATTGGCCTTAGACCAATAAAGTTCAATATTGCTTTATTCAAAACTAAAAGGGAATATATGGAGATACTGACGTAAATCTCTCCTTTGTGCAATTGGAAGCCTAGAGCCTCAGCCATACAGTAAATTGTTGTCTGTGCTCTTAGCATGAGAGGCCCTAAGATGTTTGTGACTGCTGAATGATTGTTTTTTAACCAAGTGATCTCAAGAGACTCCATCTACCTGGGCTTACTCATTCTTCCTGTAAATCTGCTTCTGGAAAACAAAGTCTGACAGCTGCAGATGGTCTCAGAGAGTGGTGTCAGGTCTAATGGCCTATAAACATTATTTTATTTTTTTCAATCAAGCTGTTTGCAGCTGAATTTCATGCTGTCTTTTAATTAGATAACTACATCCTAGCTAGCCAATGCAGAATGAAGAGCAAAGCCAGAGGGCAGCGCCAGGGTCAACAAGACTTTGGCTTCAGAAGACAACTAGCCTCACTGTTATGGGAGGGAGGAGTCAATGCCTAGCCAAAGGCATCCTATTAGTTTCCTGTTTTCTACTAAGGCAAAAATTGCTGGGCTAGCGGATGTCTGTTCCTGGAACTAACACATTTTGACTTCAAATAAGCACTTAGGTTTTAAGCAAGGTCAGACTTTAAAGATGCCAATGTCATCCACTGCATCACAAGCCATCACCAGTCATCTTGACTTTTGTCCTGCCACTGGACTTTGATAACACTAGAAGAGAGACTGAGGCTGACAACTTTGCGCAACTCTGCCTCATTTAAATCTAATTCACGCACAATTCATTCATCATCTACTATTTTACCCCAACATCACAATGTCTTTGGTCTTCTTCAAAAATGAAAGAAGAACGACAATAAGCACTTAGGTTTTTAAAATTAAATTTAACTTATTCTATTATTATCATTAGATGATGATGATAGTATTTGCAAGGCAGTTTATAAATGTTATCTCATTTGATTTTTTAACAAAAAATCTGTTGTCTCTCCCACCTAATCTCCTCCTTATTGGGGAAAAAAGAAAGAAAAATAATATACAAATCAATATACAAAATAATATACAAAGAAGTATAGGCAAGCAAAAAAATTCTCACATTGCCCATGTGCCGATAATATATCTTATTTTGTACCTGGAGTCTATGTCTCTTTCCAGAGGTAGATAAAATAATTCATCATTGGTTCTTCAGAATCATTGCTGATCAGTGCCATTGATCAAAGTTCTTGACTCTTTCAAAGTTTCTCTTTACAATGTGTAACCAGAGTGACCTTTGTTTTCTTTGAGTGACTCAATTTATCTCATTGAGCATTGCTGGGCCATGCCTGGGAGCAGAGAACTTCCTGTGTGACCTCTTCTGGGGCAGGAAGCCCAGAAACCATGCCTGGAAGCAGAGAACTTCCTGTCTGATGAATCATGGGGCTGGCTGAGGGGAGGTGTTGACTCCACAGCCACACCTTATTGGGTATTAACCTAGGGGAAGGGGCCAACTCAAGAACCAATTGGCCCTGGTCATTCAGGCGGTGCTTGGATGATGTCAAAAACTCTATAAGAAGGGAGAGGACAGCTTGAAGAGCTCTCTTTCCTTTTCCAGTTGGCGCGGCAGCAGTGGGGAGCGTGACTCTGGGCCAGCCCTTGCTCTCGGGCCAAGCCCAGATGTTGGTAACTATGAATTGTATTGGGTCTGTCTGTTGATATTTGTAATTTGTCTGTATTTTGGTTTTGAGGTTCGGGGTGCTGGTTCTTTTCCCCTGAACTAAATGAATGTTGTCTGTATGCTAACTGAATGCTGGATTAAAGTAAGCTGGTCAACCCCTTCACCATGCTTTCCTTGTTTAAGCAGATAAAAAGAACCTGTACTTTCCCGGTGTCCCGGCAGCCTCCTGGGTGCTGACAGCCTCCTGGGTGCCGGCTGTGGAGGGGGATCTTACGCCCCCACAGAAGCTGCTAGCTGGGTTGTTAAAACACAATGCTCTTTCTGTCGTAGGTATTTAAACTAAACACTTCGAATAATTTTGTGAATATCATATGGCCCCTTAGTTTAGAGTGCTGGTATTTCACAAGTCTCCCTCATATGTTTAGCTGGGATACGGTAATTACCAAAGCAATTAGATGTATCACAATGTTTACGCTTAACTGTCTGAGGCCTTTAGCAGGACTTACCTGGAAATTTTCCCAAGATATCAATGATCGCAATACTGATGAATCACAAACTCTGAGTTGAAAGAGGCCCCCACAGGTGATATATAATCCAATTTGTGCCTCAATAGGAATCCCCTTCATGACATTTCCAAACAAGTTGTCATTCAAAGTAAATTTTCAGAAATCCAGTGATAGGGAGACTACTAGCTCCTGAATCTTCCCATTCCATTTTTGATAAATTATGATAGACTTTTTTTCCTTACACTGGGCCCAAATTAGTAACCCTGCACTTCCTACTACTCCTAATTCTGCCCCCTTGGGTCACACATAACACATCTAATGCATCTGGCCTATACCAGCCTTGTCAATGCTCAAAGTTGGCTAAGCACGATCCCTCTAAATTGGAGTTTTCCAAATTCCAAATACTCTCTGGGAGCAAGGGACACAAAGCAATGGTCAAAATTACTGTGTATTTTCCAGTAAAACTTTTGCATAAATCTATCTACTTTTTTCAATGAAAAAGAGATTCAAATCAAAGTCAATAAAAATCAATCAGCAAGCATGGATAAAGCTCCTACTCTGTGACGAGCATTGTGCTAGGCACCAGGCATTCAGAGACAAAAAGAAAACATTCCCTGCCCTCTAGAATCATGCAGTCCGTGAAATGAAAACCGAGGCTCACACTGCCAATCCACTTCAAATTGTGGACAGCTTCAAAAGAGAAGAACATTTTCTTAGTGGGCCTTAGAGCCTGTGGTGAAGGACAGACATTTCTTCCTTCCCCTGGGGTCCAACAGAGGGACTGAGGGAATGCTTATGACAGCAACGCACCTACATGCAGATGATCTCATGCCTCTCACAAGTTTGACAGGCTGCCTAGTGTACAGAATTATCCCAGGTGGTCCAGAGAAGAATGTCTGCTCCACGAACCTTTCTCTTTTTATCTTGGGTGAATCCCATACCCTCAAAGTGAAAGTTAAGGGTTTGAGAGTGGGGGAGGTACCTCAGAGAAAAGTCTTGATGAAGTCACAGTTAGGAGAGAGATGGCAACCTGTAACCTTTCCTCCACGCTGCTCCTAAGTACTTAGCATATCTAGACATTTAATTATTGGGGTTCACAGAGGACTTCTCCCACTCATCCTTAGCATGGTTCAGTAGAAAAAGAATGTTAATTTTGCACAGAAAAGTTGGGTTCAAAGGTTACCCCTGCCATTTACTACCTGAAAGAAATCAGGTAAGTGACTTCACTTCCCTGGGCCTCAGTTTCCCTGAATAAAGATGAAGGAAGTTGTCTAGAAGTCTCCAAAGGTCCCCTCCAGCTGTAGCACTATGATTCTTTGACAGTGAGAAAATGCAGCACAGTAGACATTTTATATCATTATTTTCCTAGGGGAAAAATACCTTATTCAGATTCTGGCTCAGACCAATAAAACATTGAGATCCCTGCTTTTTATAGTAATTTTTTAGCTAGCCATAATACAGAATCATTCAGTTTAGAAGTGTCTGCATGTCCACCAAACCATCCTTAGCCAACAGTTTTTAAACCGATTGTTCTTATTTCAGTTCCTATATTTAATCTACGTCAATCGTTCCCTTTCCCAACTCTAACCCAGGCGATGAGTGGTGTGCTGGAAGGGCCAGGCCAAGTGTGAACAGAGTTTAAAATATCACTTACTTGGAGTAATTATGCAGAAGGCTCAAAATAGGTTTGGAAGCATGTTACTGAAGTAGAATTAAATGAGGAGAGAGAAGTAGTGGCCATAAAAATAAATGTGTTTGTCTTTTATACAGTAGACGATTATCAGAATTTTAAATTCTAAACCATAAACTGATGCAGACAATTAAGTTCATATACTGGTGCTTCAGCATAAGATTACTTCTTCCATGAAATGTTAATGCACACATTATCAGTTCAAACTGTGCTGTTAAAATGTCCCAATTTTTTTTCACATAAAATAAATATTTTCTGCTTTCCTAAGGAATACTTACATGACACCACAGGGCTCATGGGCCCTCTGGTACCTCATTGCTCCACTATGTGCAGTGCCCACTGATGCCCCCTTCAGATTTCTATCCATGACCACTTACTCTTTACTTACCAAGATTTCCTGCACTCCAAGGCTCCTGCTGGAGCTGGAAAGAAAAGAAAATGCCAGGGCCTCCTTTATCCTATCCCAAGCCTTCCCCAACTTCTCGATGATAGTTCTCAACCTAGCAGGTAATTAGAGATTTGTTATGAAGCATCACAAGAGAACTGACAGCAAAGGAAGGAGCTGAAATAGTAATGCACAGTTTACAAAAATGTCTTAAGATATTTACATGCTTTCTAAAAGTTTTCTCAACAAACTCTCTTGGTTGTGGAATCCCACCTCTGATACTTGCTGGCTATATGACCAGGAGGACATGCTTAAACTATTGGATTTTCAGTTTCCTGTAAAATGGGGAGAAATAATACTCGGCTCACAGGGTTGGTATGAGGATCGCAGCATCACGAAACTTCAGCGCTAAGTTACCTCAGAGGCTATATCGTCTAACCCTCAAATTCCTACTACAACATAATCGCAAAATGATCACCCAAACTCAGCATAAATGAGGGAGAACCTCTGTTGTTGTTCAGTCGTTTCCGTCATGTTCGATGCTTCCTGACCCTGTTTGAGGTTTTCTTGGCAAAGATACTGGAGTGGTTTGCCATTTCTCTCTCCAGCTTATTTTACAGATTAGGAAACTGAGTCAAACAGGGTTAAGTGACTTGCCCAGGGTCATACAGCTAGTAAGTGCCTGAGGCCAAATTTGAACTCAGGTCATCCTGATTCCAGGCCCAGCACACTACCATCTAGCTGCTGGAAAAGTATACAGGCCACCTAGTCCTACTCTCCCATTTTATAGATAAGGAAAATGAGGCCTAGAGTGATATGCTCAAAGTCAGAGAACTGAGATTTGAACCTAAGCCCACTGACTCCAGAACCAATATTTCCACTGCCACAAAGCTACCTCCTGTTCAATGAAGGTGGGATGGGTGGCAAAGGTGCCTTCCAGAATCTGCTTCCCTAGTCCTCAAAATGGCAGACAGGAATCTGAAACCTAGGCAGAGGTGTTTGTTTTGAGATAAGTTACCTTGAATCTCACTGGGGGAGACAATCTGGGAAAGACTATTCTGAAGCTAACCTTCTCTTGAGAAAGAGTACTTTTCTATTTGGATTTCCCAACTACCTCTACAAATAAGACATTGAAGCCTTGCTGCCTCCTGCCTCTTCCCTCTTCCTTGCTCTCCATTCATGATCCAGTCCCTTAAAGAAGTTGTTATCTTTGTCACCTTGCCTCCTGCTTTGTTATGGTTGGTACCATGGCAAAGATCCCACAAGTCAGCCCTTTGGTCACAATTATCCCTTGACCCTCTCCTAGATCTTTCACCCACAGCAGGAGAATGGCATTCTACCTAGCCAGATCAAGCCAAAGCTACTAATATGACTTCTTTACTCTGCAAGGCAGCTTCCCCACTGGGACCTGACCTCTCAGGTAGGTCCTCTACTTGTCCCTTACTATTGGCTGAACTAAGCTGAGAGGCATTCATCAGGATCAATAAGTGATGAATGTCTTTCCTCCATTCTCAGTTAGGAAGCCAATCATTTTCCCTCCACAGGTTTGTGAGTCACTATTATTGCTTCTCAATGTCCCTATAATACGGGGATATAATCATAATTATGAATAATAATTAATTCGTTGAGAAAGGTCAACATCTCCCTCCATAATCAAGCCCCATTATTTTTCCTCCATATGTCAGTTAGTTGAACCGTGGGAGGTAAGTGGAGCTGAGGGTGGGGGGTGGGAGGAACACAAATGGAACAGCTGTGGTCCTTGCCCTCAATACATTTACAATTTAATGAGGTACATAGCACAAACACACAAATAGATAAGGGAAAAAAATGAAAAGCTGCCTCCTCAAAGGATATAAAAATAAATACAGACATAGAGACATTAATTCAGACCCAACTAAATCAGAATTTGAGATGTCAGACACAGCATGCATTTTCATAGTTTCTTGATATGAGGAACTCCCAATGAGAAAATTCCCTCTACTCCTATGTAGATTGGAACATGCTCTCCAAGATTCTGGCAACCTGGATGAACTATTTCAAGACTGGGCAAGGTATTGCAAACACCAGTGAAGCCGTTCTTTTTACCCCACAGTCAACAGAACAATGATATGGGCCATATCTGTGATTTCATGGGCGTAGAGATCTCTCAGGTATGAAAACTATCTTTCCCTATGTGAGCCAGCCCTTACTCTGCCGCTTAGTGTTCCAGAAAGGAGCCCAGAATACTGAGAGGGTAAGTCGCTTGCCCAGGATTCTGCAGATGCTATGTGTCAAAGGAGGAACTTGAACTCAGGTCTTCCTGGTTCCAAGGCCAGCTCTCTCTAGACTATGCTACGAAGCCTCCTTAAGTGAAATATAAAATGATATAAAGATATTTTCCAAAACAAAATAGGATAAGGGGAAGCTAGGTGGCACAGTGAGTAGAGCACCGGCCCCAGAGTCAGGAAGACCTGAGTTCAAATCCAGCCTCAGACACTTGATACATGTACTAGCTGTGTGATCTTGGGCAATTCACTTAACCCCAATTAACCTGCCAAAAAACAAACAAACAAAAAAACCAAAATAGGATATCGTTGATCAGAACAATTTCACTGGATGGTAACCTTTATTTGAATGCTAAATTCGCATACCTACATTCTCCAACAAATAAAAAAAATTGTACATTCAAAACATGCTCAACTTATCAAGTGTTTAAGTTTATGATATATGAAAAGCTCCATTATATAATTTGAAAAATCATAAAATTGAATGCCGTTTTCTCATCTATAAAATAGGCATATAATACATACAATATCTACGCAAAGGTTTTTGTGAGACACAAATGAGATAATGTGAATAAAGTGGTTTGTAAGCTTTAAAAGGCTATATGAATGTCAATTATTATTCTTGAAGTGTTGAAGATATATTATGTGAAGAATGATTATTCCAAAATGTTATTTTTTCCTTATCTCATTTTATTCATGAGTACTCATTTATGTATAAATGCTTCAAAAGATCAATGATCTCATTGTGTGGGTGTTGTGTCCCCCCAGCCCTCTCTTCCCTCCTTGCTTTTTCTTCTTGTAAAACTCTTACTGGTATATTTCTATAAATCATCTAATCTGTTACAAACTTTCTTTAGATTTTAAGAGTATTTCCTGGGTACTTGTCCACCACTCAGGCTGTTAATCTGTTATTTTCATTTTCCCTATCTAAATAGCCCAGGTCATTTTCCAGTTATATGTGTCTTTGGTGATGTCTTTTATGCCATCTCAGGTAAGCGATCATTAGTTTACGTGTTGCAGCCTTCCAATGCCTCTGAGGTTACCTGCAATTTGGCTTCTTTGGAGGCTGACTTGTTCTATAATTACAGACCTATGGTATCACCCAGAGAATATTGTTGTTTAAGAGATTGAGAACAGTTCAGAGTCATTGGAAGAAGCACTGCAATTTCACTATTGTGAGGAAACCCAATTTCCATTCACTTACAGTGTCTTGCTAACTATATGTCATGACCTGGGCAAAATGCTTTTTTATCCACCTTTTTCCTAGAATGGCTTGATTTCTTTTGAGTGGCCATGGATCTGATTGAAGAGGTTCTATAGTGTTCCAGTGCTTTTTTTATTTTTCAGCTTTGCTTGTAGTTTACTTTTTTTAATTAGATTTTTTATTTTTAGTTTACATTTAGTTCTACATGTTCTTGAGTTTCAAATTTTCTTCCCTTCCCTCTCTTCTCCCCTCCCCCCCCAAAATGGCATGTAGTCCAATATAGATTCTACATAAACCTTGGCATTAAACTTATTTACCCAATTGTCAAGTTCTGAAGAAGAATTATGACCAGTGGAATGAATCATGAGAGTGAAGAAACAAAATCAAAAAGGAAGAGAAAAAAAAGAGCAAATAGTTTGCCTCAGTCTACATTCAGACACCACAGTTTTTTCTCTGAATGTAGCTACCTTTTTTCATCATGAGTCCTTTGGTGCTGTCTTTGAGCCTTGCATTGCTGAGGAGAGCCAAGTCTATCAAAGTTAGTCATCACAGAATCAATATGTCTGTGGTTGTGTACAATGTCCTCCTGGTTCTGCTCTTCTCACTCAGCATCAGATCATGTAGGTCTTTCCAGGTTATTATGAAGTCCGTATCCTCCCCATTTCTTATAGCACAATAATATTCCATTATATTCATATACCACAACTTGTTCAGCCATTCCCCAACTGATGGGCATCCCCTTGATTTCCAATTCTTTGCTACCACAAAAAGAGCTGCCATAAACATTTTTGTACATACAGGCCCCTTTCCCACTTGTGTGATCTCTTTGGGATATAGCCCTAGGAGTGGTGTTGCTGGCTCAAAGAGTATGCTCCAGGGCTTTTTTCAATCAATAAAATGTCAACTACAAAAAGGAGCTTCTTGGAGGCTCTTATTATCTATAAAAAACCTGCTAGGGAGATGGAGCCAAGATAGTGGGGGGAAAGCAAAGTAGCTGTCTGAGCTCTTCCCAGTTTTGCTCAGAAATAATGTTAAATCAAGTCTCTAAATGGATTCTGGAACAACAGAACCTACAAACAGACAGAGTGAAAATATTTTCCAGCTTAAGATAACTTGGAGGGATTTCAGGGAAGGTCTGTCTCACTTGGGTAAAAAGCGAGCACAGCCCGGTGCAGGCAGTGTCTGGGCAAGCCAGCAGGAAGCTCTTAGCCACAGCACAGATCAGCAACCAAGGCCCTGTGGTTCTGGCTCAGGAGGCCAGTAGCACAGCAAACCAGCTGTGAGGCCTCCAGCCCCAGTGCAGAAAGCAAATTGCCAGCCCCAGAACCCAGGGCATGGTAGGTGTGACTAGGCTGAACCACCCCAGTATAGCGGGCAAGCCACCAGAACCTCAAGCCCTGGAGCAGAAAGTCAGTGGCCAGGCCCCTGACCCCAGCATAAGAAGCTCAGGACAGTGCCCTGTGTTCAACAGGAGCAGAACTCAACTTTAAAAGCCATGAAATAGGCTAAAAACGAGAAAGGAACAGAAAAGAACCTTGACCGTAGAAAGCTATTATGGTGACAGGGAAGATCAAAACACAAACTCAGAAGGGGACAACAATGTTAAAATGCCTACATGCAAAACTTCAAAGGGGAATATGAATTGGTCTCAAACTCAAAAACCTTCTTGGAAGAGCTCAGAAGATTTTTTTTAATCATATATAGAAGTAGAAGAAATTGGGAGAAGAAATGAGAGGTACACAAGAGGGAGTCAGCAATTTGGAAAAAGGAGGACAAAAATTGACTGAAGAAAATAATTCCTTAAAAAACACAATTAGACAAATGGAAAAAAATCCACTAAAAGAAAACAACTCTTTAAAAAGTAGAATTGGCCAAATAGAAAAGGAAGTGCAAATGCTAATAAAAGGAAATAATTCCTTAACAACTAGAATTGATCACGTGAAAGCTAATGATTCCACAAGACATCAAGAAACAATAAAAAAAATCAAAAGAATGAAAAAAATAGAAGAAAATGTGAAATATCTCACTGGAAAAACAACTGATCTGGAAAATAGATCAAGGAGATATAATTTCAGAATTATTGGACTACCTGAGAGCCATGATCAAAAAAAGACCCTGGACAGCATCTTTCAAGAAATTATCAAGGCAAACTGCCCTGATATCCTAGAACCAGAGGGTAAAATAGTAATTCAAAGGATCCACTGATTGCCTCCTGAAAGAGATCCCAAAATGAAAACTCCAAGGAACACTGTACTCAAATTCTAGAATTATTATGTTAAGGAAAAAAATTACTGCAAGCAGCCAGAAACAAACAATTCAAATTTCAAGGAGCCACAGTCAGGATTACACAGGACTTAGCAGCTTCTACATTAAAGATCAGAGAGCTTGGAATATGATATTTTGAGGGGCAAAGGAGCTTGCCTTACAACCAAGAATCAACTACCCAGCTAAATTGAGCATAACCTTTCAGGGGAAAAGATGGATATTCAATGAAATAGGGTATTTTCAAACTTCCCTGAATAAAAAGCCAGAACTGAACAGAAAATTCAATTTTTAAATAGAAGACTCAGGGAAATCATAAAAAGGTAAACAGGAAAGAAAAAAAACATTATTCAACAAGATTAAACTTTTTACATACCAAATGGGAAGATGATACCTGTAACTCTTGAGAACTGTATCTTTATTAGGGCAGTTAGAAGAGTTGTACATAGACAGAGGGTGTGTGTGTAAGTTGACTTTGATTTGATGATATAAAAAAATCAAGGGGTGAAAAAAGATTATACTGGGAGAAGAGGAAAGGGGGAAGCAGAATAGGGTAGATTATATCACATGAAGAGTCACAAAAGACCTGTTATGGTAGGGAGAAAGAAAGGAAGGGGTAAGCATTATTTGAATCTTACTCTCATCAGATTTGGTTCAAAGAAGGAATAATTTACACACTCAGCTAGGTGTAGAAATTTATCTTACCTTACAGGGAAGTAGGAGGGGAAAAGGAAAAAAGGGGGGTGGATAGAAGGGAGGGAGAAAGGAGAACAGAAGTACAAGAAGAAAAGGGAAAGAAAAGGGAGAGAGGCTAATAGAAGGGAGGGCAGATTGAGGAAGGCGGTGATCAGAAGCAAGTAAGGAGGGACAGGGTGAAAGGAGAGAGAAAAGCATAAGCAAGGGGAAAAATAGGATAGATGAAAATACACAGTAATCATAACTGTGAATGTGAATGGGATGAACTCTCCCATAAAACATAAATGGATAGCAAAGTGGAATAAAAACCAGAATCCTACAATGTGTTGTTTACAAGAGACACATTTGAAGCAGAGATACACACAGAGTAATGGTAAAAGGCTGGAGTAGAATTTATTATGCTGAATATATTCAGCTGAAGTAAAAAAAAAAAAAAGCAGGGATAGCAATCCTAATCTCAGACAAAGTAAAAGCAAAAATAGACCAAATTAAAAGCAATAATGAAGGAAACTATATCTTACTAAAAGGTACCGTAGACAATGAAGTAATATCAATATTAAGCAGATATGCACCAAAAGGTATAGCATCCAAATTCATAGAGGAGAAGTTAAGTGAGTTTACGGGAAGAAATAGACAGCAAAACTGTACTAGTGGGGTACTTCAACTTCTCCTTCTTAGAACTAGATAAATTTAACCACAGAATAAACAAGAAAGAAGTTAAGGAGGTAAATAAAATTTTAGAAAAGTTAAGTATGATAGACCTTTGGAGAGAACTGAATGGAGAAAGAAAGGAATATACCTTTTTCTCAGCAGTACATGGCACCTAAACAAAAATTGACCATGTATTAGGGCATAAAACTTCAAAATCAAATGCAGGAAAGACAGAAATATTAAATATATCCTTTTCATATCACAATGTAATGAAAATTACATATAATGAAAGGTCATTGAAAGATAGATTAAAATTAATTAGAAACTAAGTAATCTAATCCTAAAGAACACATGGGTCAACCAACAAATAGAAATAATCAATGATTTCATCAAAGAGAATGATAATAATGAGATAACATACCAAAAGTGACAAGATGCTGCCAAAGGAGTACTGAGAGGAAATTTTATATCTCTAAATGCTCACATGGATAAAATAGAGAAAGAGGAGATCAATGAATTGCTCATGCAATTAAAAAAAGCTAGAAAAAAAAGAACAAATTAAAAATACCCAATTAAATATCAAATTAGAAATTCTGAAAACCAAAGGGGAAATTAATAAGCAATTTTAAAGAATAAACTAAAAAACTACTTGAAAGAATTAACAACTTCAGCAAAGTTGCAGGATATAAAATAAACCCACATATATCATCAGCGTTTCTGTATATTACAAACCCAGCAACAAGAGATGGAAAGAGAAATTCCATTTAAAATAGCTGCAGACAATATAAAATATTTGTGAATCTATGTGCCAAGAGAACCCCAGGAAATATATGAACACAATTACAAAACACTTTTCACACGTAAGTCATATCTAAACAACTGGAAAAATATCAATTGCTCATGGGTAGCCTGACCTAAAATAATACAAATGGCAATTCTACCTAAATTAATTTACTTATTCAGTGCCATATCAATCAAACTATCAAAAAATTATTTTATGGAGCTAGAAAAAATAATAGCAAAATTCATCTGGAGGAACAAAATATCAAGAATATCAAGAGAATTAATGTAAAAATGCCAAGGAAAGTGGCCTAGCCATAGCAGATCTAAAACTTTATTATAAAGTGGCAGCCATCAAAACTATTTGGCACTAAGAAATAAAGTGGTGGATCAGTGGAATATGTTAGGTACGCAAGACACAGTAGTCAATGACTATAGTAACCAACTGTTTGATAAACCCAAAGTCTCCAGCTTCTGGGATAGGAACTCGCTCTTTGGCAAAAACTGCTGGGAAAACTAGAAAACGGCAAGGCAGAAACTAGGCATAGAACAATATTTCACACTGTATACCAATATAAGGTCAAAATGGGCACATGATTTAGACAAAAAGGGTGATACCATAAACAAATTTGGAGAGCAAGGAATAGTTTACCTATCAGATCTATGGAGAAGGGAAGAATTTATGACCAAAAAAGAGATAGAGAACATTATGAAACGCAAAATGGATATGTTTGATTACATGAATCTAAAAGTTTTTGCACAAAGAAAGCCAATGCAACCAAGATTAGAAGGAAAGCAGAAAGCTTGGAAACAATTTTTACTGACAATGTTTCTGATAAAGGCCTCATTTCTAAAATATATAAAGAACTAAGTCATATTTATAAGAATACAAGTCATTCCCCAACTGGTAAATGGTCAAAGAACATCAGCAGGCTATGGTCATAAGAAAAAATGCTCTAAATAGCTATTGATTAGAGAAATGCAGATTAAAACAATTCTGAGCTACCACCTCACACCTATCAGATTGGGTAATATGACAGAAAAGGAAAATGAGAAATCTTGGAGAAGATGTGGGAAAATTGGAACACTAATGCTATGTTGTTGGAGTTGTGAACTGATCCAACCATTCTGGAGAGCAATTGGGAACTATGTCCAAAAGGCTATAAAACTGTCTATAACCTTTGATCCAATGATACCACTATTAGGTATGTATCCCGAAAAGATAATAAAAAGGGAAAAGAAACCACATTTACAAAAATATTTATAGCAGCTCTTTTTGTGGTGACAAAGAATTGGAAATTAAGGGGATGCCCATCAATTTGGAAATGGCTGAACAAGTTGTGGTATATGAATGTAATGCAATACTATTGTGCTATAAGAAATGATGAGCAGGCATACTTCAGAAAAACCTGGAAAGATTTAGCATGAACTGGTGTTGAATGAAATGAATAGAACCAGGAGAACATTGTACGTAGTAACAGCAACATTGTCTGATGATCAACTGTGACAGAATTAGCTCCTTTCAGCAGTACAATGACCTAAGACAATTCCACGACTCATGATGGAAAATGCTATCCACATCCCAAGAAAGAACTATGGAGTCTGAACGCAGATCAAAACTATTTCTGCTTGTTTTTTTTTTTGTTTTTTTCTTCCTTGTGGTTTTTCCCTTTTGTTTTAATTCTTCTTCCACAACATGATAATGTGGAAATATATTTAATATGATTATACACATATAACCTCTATCAGATTTCTTGCTTTCTTGAGGAGGAAGGGAGGGAGGGAGGAAAAGACACAGATTTGGAAATCAAAAGCTTATAAAAGTGAATGCTGAAAATGAAAAAATAAAATAAAATAAAAGGAAACCCTCTTCCATTTTGACTGCATGGGATAGTTAAAATTTAGTTTAGTTAATCAATTCAAGCCTTTCATGTAGTTATAACAAGTCTACACCCTCTCATTCTTTGCATTTATTCCAAATTAGTTTTTAATCACCAAAGTTATATCCCACATGTATAAAAGTGCCTCTTTGCAAAAAGCCTCCATGATAGAGTCCATCCAAATGTGAGGAACCATTTTAACTCTTCATACCATCAGTGCACTGACTTCCGTGAGTTCAATTGTCAACATTTATGCAGGTGACTTACATCTCTATCTCTTGTCTTGACCTCTCACCTGAATTCCAGGCCTATTAATTCCAAAGACCTGCAGTAATTTCATTTTGGTTGTTTAGTCGTCACCACCAATTCAATATTTTTTTTTAAAAATCCGTCTCTTTATCCAACAAACCAGCCCCATTCCCTGCCTTTTCATAATACCATATTTCTAAAAATAGTGCTTTACCTTTAAGTCAGACAACCTAGGTCCAAGTCTCAAGTCTTATTCTATATGATCTTGGGCTAATGGCTTAACCTCTTTCTGAGCCACTGCTTTCTCATCTTTAAAATGGGGATGATACTTATATCGCTTTGTCACAGGGTTCTTATGAGAATCAAATGAGATAATGTATATAGTACCTTAAAAGGAAACATATGTTTATGTATATGCATATACATACATACATATAACCTTTATATCTCAGGCTGCTTTTTTTCACTATACACACTGTATTTGCTTCTGTTTTCCTGACCTTCTTGTGCTCCCTTTCTATCTCCTTCTTTCAAAATTCTACTTATTGTTCAATATCTAACTCAAGGCAAGCTTCCTCCATGAAGTCCTCCACTACTCACTATCGGAACTTCATAGTTAATCATTTATCTGTTCTCTGTATGTGTTAATTGATCTGTATCACATTCCTAACTGTATTTTAATCTCCCTGAGGGGAGGGACCATGTTTTACAATTGTTCTTATCTCACACAATAACGCACTGTAGACACAGATTAATGCTCAAAAATATTTCTTGATTTATTAAGTCATATCTAGTGGCTGGACTTGGAAAGTGGGCCATTGATAATGCTAGCAATTATAGCTAAGTCCTGAATTAAGTGGTTACGTCATTTGAATTTTCAATGAATATTTCCATTGAACTCGAACCAATTACCATATTTCATGTATAATTATAACTTAAGAGAGTGTAAATTTGAATAATATGACCACTTCTTGTGATTCTTTATTTGCTCTAGTCAGGTTCTAAGTGTAATAGCTAACATTTATAGAGTGCTTTTAGGTTTATAGAGTGCTTTTACAAATATTATTTCATTTTATCCTCACAACAATCCTGGGAAATAAGTACTATCGTTACCTTTATTTTACAGAGGCAGACAGAGGTAAAGTGACTTGTCTAGGGTCACACAGCTAGTAAGTATCCAAGGCTGGATTTGAGCTCTAAGCTTCCTGATTCCAGGTCTAGGACTCCATTCACTATACCACCTACCTATCTCACTAGTAATACAAATTACAAGCAAATGAATTTGCCTAAGTTCTGATCTTTAGTGAAGATTCCATTTCTCTTCTTTTTCTGTCTTTTTTCTTTGTATTTTTACATGTTTTCTCCCCCCATTAGACTGGGAGCTTCTTGAAGGCAAGAACCTTATTTTTGTCTCAGCATAGTGTTGGAAATGTTTTTTGACTAATAAATATCTCAGCCAAGGACAGCAGGAAGCTGACAAAAATAAAAGATCTTCGGGCATTTTTATAGTGATCTAGTCTTTTTAATGATGATAGTAGAACCACCACATCTGGATTCTACATCTAGTACCTGCTGTGCTGTGTGAAGAAGTGGAAGGGACACCTAAGAAGACTGAGTTGGCAAGCATGGCTGTCCCTGGCCAAATACATACAGAAAAATAATCTGTGCTGGCAGGAATATTTTTTAAATAGCCAGGGACAGATTTTCAAGCTACTTCAAAGAATCAAGTCAATAGGAATTTATTAAATACCTTCTATGTGATAGATCTTGCTCAATCCTGGGGATACAAAGAAAGGCAAAACAGTCCCTGCCCTCAAGGAGCTGACAATTTGATGGAAGAGATAACATGCAAATAACTACACACAAACAATATACCTAATAAATTGGATAAATTCTCAAAGGGAAAGCATTATCATTAAGAGAGATTGAGAAAGGTTTCTTGTAGACAGCAGCTGAGACTTGAAGGAAGTCAGAGAATCAGGAGGCAAAAATGAAGATAGGAAGAATCCTAGGAATAGAGTACAGCTCATGAAAATGTCCTCCTATAATTATTTACTCATTCGAGCCTTGTACAAGTCCTGTGATCATATAACATGATAAATTTTAAAAGCACTAGAATCATCCAAAAACTTTATTGAGGGACCCATGAAATAGCAAAATGGAACACTGAATTAATAGTGAATTTTTTTTCTGCACGCTGTCAGTTTACTGCTTACGTATGATAACCACCAGTAGGGGGAAAATGGGAAGGCAAGATCTGAAATAAAATCCATGCAGTAAAAAAAAAAAATCCATTCAGTGGTCTGTATTGAGCAATGAACAGTGCCCATTAGTTCTAAATGTCCTTACCTTCCCCAGATAAGTTTCACATGCAGACTTGCACATGCCTCTTTTCAACCATAAATTAACTACATGCTCTAAGTGAGGTCTCTGTCTTCTTCTTTCAACACCCTCGCCATTTGATATGACTTTTAAAGGTCATCTACCAGGGTTTCTTCTTTTTCCAAGCACACAAATAACATAAATCATCCTCATCCATGCCCAGCATAACTCAAAGACACATTTATCTTGAATGCATGTCCTCAGTCCCTCCCATTTGCCCTTAGAACAGGTACTTCCGGTTTCCTAGTACTCCTTCAAATCTTCACCTTGCAGTCCTGCTATCAACAGCCTCCTCTCTATTATCTGTACTAATGGCATGTCAGGGATAAGTGAACACCACAGAAAACCCTAAAGTTAATTTAGTCATTGGTTTCAGCCCCACCCCCTTTCGCTCTTTATCTACTAATGAGTAGTGAGGTTGACAGATTTAAATTTCCTTGCTTTCCACTAATGTGTGCTAATAACTAGTGATATGACCAGGAGAAGGTTAGATTTTATAGGAGAGGGGGAGAGACAAGGGCACAGTTAAGCTACAAGATGGCTAATTTGTTTTTTAGTGCAGGAACTCTGGGGTTTGTTTTGTTTTATGTTTTTGGCTTTTCTCTGCATATTGAACTTGGACATTCAACTCGTCTCAGCTCTGACTTATTTTGAAACATAGTTAGGTAATTTAACACTTTTGTGCCTCTGATTGTCCACCTGTTCAGCTTGTAAGATTAAAAGTGGATTTTGTGAATTAAAAGCTTAGGAATCTAAATCCTTCAGCAAAATTAAAGAATTAAAGTAGCTCCAATGAAATGGAAGAAAAATACAGGAAAATTATAACTTTGAGGATTTTAATAAGAGTTAGTATCAATTGAGGAATAATTAAACAAATTATGGCATATGAATATGGTGTGCTATAAGAATAAAGAAATGTGAAGAAGCCAGCAAGTCATGGAAGGAATTCGTAGGCACAGTGAGTGAAGCAGAACCACAAGGACCATACAATGACCGTAATAATGTAAACAACAATACCAAAAGAAGTTAAACTATCATCAAGGTTGGCCCTGAATGTGGCACTCCCTTAGGTAGAGAAATGGGGATTGTCAAAGTGGAATTCTCTGGTATATACTGTTATATATGTGGTTGTTATGTCAGTTGACTTTGCCTAAATACTTTTTTGTTTTTATTTATTTCTTACAAGGAAAGATTCAGTAGGGGATGGTGGGTTTGAAGGAGATATGATTAATATTGAGAGAGAAGGTGGTGTATAGGGTATAGAGAGCTGGCCTTGAAGGCAAGAAGCCCTAGGTTTCAGTAGTGCCTCTGATACATACAGACTGTATAACTCTGAGTAAGTCCCTTAACTCAGTGATCAAAGCAATTCTCTGATACTGTGAGTTACAGAAAAGGTGCTGACCTGCATTGGTAAAAGGGCATTTCCCTACCTAAGAGTTTCCTATACCACTGATATCATAAGTCCAGTCTGAATCCCTATCCCTTTAACTGTGATATAAAAACTAAAAACAATAATAAATAAAATACTAATAAATGATAAAGAAATAAAAAACTAAAAAGAATAAGAAGAGGTTGGCTTTGTTGGTGATTGGAACATATTTCTCCGACTTGAAGTTAACTGGTACGAGTTACCAGAAATATTCTCTGGCTAACTGAAGTAGCTGGCCGGGTCCTTGGCCCAGATCAAACTAGGTCGGCAATTCTATCCCCACAAATTCCATGACAACTAAGCCAAGGTTGTTCCAGTAATTCCCTTCACATTTGTTCGGACAGGTCCTATATGGTTGATACCATTGATAACAGAAGAGAGGCCCCTGCTGGATGATTTTGAGAATTTTCATCTTGAAACTCAAAGGAATATCTGGAAGCCTCGTCCAGGCCATGATCACCAACAGACAGCTTAGACACAGAGGCACGACTCACTCATGGAGTATCCCAGTTCTTTCTAGTTGATGAATCTGTATTTAGGAGGTACATTGCACAATGGGCAGCCTTGAATTTTGAGTCAGAAGATCTGACTTGAGTACAGACTCTTCCACATCTTCCTTACAGTGTGGCCTTGGGCAGGTTATTTAAATTCTCTAGGTCACGGTTTCTTCAACTATAAAATAAGAAGGTTGGTTCAGATGCTAATAATAGCTAGCATTTACATAGTGCTTTAAGAGTTACAAAATACTTTATATTTATCTTTTCAGTAGGCATGATAATAGGCATAGCTCTTATTTTTAGTTTTTATTTAAATTTTTTTTATTATTTAGAAATCTATTTTCTCTTCCTCTCACTACCTTTTTCATTGGAAAAAGAAAAGGGAAGCAAATCCCTTGTAAAAAATATTCATAGTCAAGCAAAGCAAATTCCCTCATTGGCCATGTTAAAAAATTATGACTCATTCTACTCCTTGAATCCACCATCCCTCTGTCAGAAGCGCATAGCACACTTCGTTTTCTGTCCTTTGCAATCATGGATGGTCATGTTATCTCCAAATAGCACATTATTTAATATCAATATTATAGTTTTAGTTGTTTTTGTTCTGCTCTCTTCATTCTAGATAGGTTTATACAACTCTCTTCAATGTCCCTTAGAAATAATTTATTTCCTTATTTCTTATAACATAGTATTCTATTATGTTCATATAACAAAATTTGTTTAATCATTCCCCCATTGACAAGAGTCTCTTAATTTCCAGTTTTGAGTATCACAAAAAGAACTGCTATAAATATGTATGTATACATGTTTTCCTTAGGCAACATTATTAGCTTAAGTTATTCTCTCTGCCTCCCCTCTCCCCAACTCACCACCAAAATAAAAATTTACCAAAATATCCTCATTTTCTAACAGGTTCATCATTCTAACAAGAAACAAAGATACCTTTGGCAAAGTCACAGTCTGGAGGTGACCACACACAATCCTTCAGTTGGTACAAATTATGCTGTTCACTTGATGGCCATATGCACAAAAAATTAGAAAAGCAACAGGTTAGCCAGCAAGGGCTAGAATTTCCAGAAATCGTTGTGCGCTACCAGGTGGTGAGGCTGGAACCCCAGAAAATGGAAGTTATTCTGATGCAGGCAGCTCCTATAACCAAGAAAACCCTAAAGCAGCTCCTATGAATTGCTGGGTATTATTGCTGCTTCACTACTCACCCCTCTGACAAACTTTTTAAAGCCCCCAAGAACTCCAGGGGAAAACATGAGAGAGAATAGAGCTTCAGAAGCATTTTGCTACCCCTAGTCTTCTGGCATGCCCTGGTTTCCAGAAACTCTTCGTGATCAGTCAGTCAATAAACAAGCACTTACTAAATGTTATGTTCCAGGCACTGTGCTAAGCCCTGGGGATATAAAGAAAGCCAAAAACACAGACTCTGCTCTTAGGAGCTCACAATATAATGAGGGAGACAGTGTACCAATAACTATGAGCACACAACATATGTACAATGTAGGTAAATGGGAGGTAACCTCAGAGGAAAGGCACTAGCAATAAGAAGGTCCAAGAAAGGCTTCTTAAAGATTTTAGCTGAGTCTTGAAGGAAGCCAGGAGGCAGGCATGAGGAGAGAGAACATTCCAGACAGAAGATACAGCAAGAGTAAATGCAAGGAGTCAGGAGATGGAGTGTCTTGTATGAGGAAAGGCGACAAAGTCAGGATCATCAGATCAAAGAGTATATGGATAGGAGTAAAGTGTAAGGAGACCTTAAGAGGTAAGAAGAAGTCAGGCTATAAAGAGCTTTAAAAGCCAAACAGAGGATTTTATATTTGATTCTGGAGGCAGTAGGGAGCCACAGGAGTTTATTGAATGGGGACTGGGAAAGATGATTATGTGACACTGTTAGATCTACACTTTAGGAATATGGTGAATGGATGAATGGATGAATGAATAATGAAAAAGTGTTTCAGTGCTTACTATATGACGAACTTTGTGCTAAGTGTTAGGGATACAAATACAAGAGTGAAGACAGTTCCTGCCTTCGAAGAATATATGTTCTAAAGGGGAGAGCTCCAAGGAACTTGTTGACAAGGTGGAATATTTTGGTTTAGAAAGTTACAAGAATGTTGGGACAGCTAGGTGGCATAGTGGATAAAGCACCAGCCCTGGAGTCAGGGAGACCTGAGTTCAAATCAGCCTCAGACACTTACTAGCTATGTAACCCTGGGCAAATCACTTATCCCAATTGCCTCCAAAAAAAGTTATAGGAATGGTGGGTAGAGTAATAGGAGAATAGACTGATATACCCTTTTCAGGAGTTAAAACAGAGTTGCTATACAAAACTAGGGGAGGGGAATAAGCAGTTGCTGTTCAGTTACTTCAGCTGTGGCCGACTCTTTGTAACCCCATTTGGGGTCTTATCGGCAAAGGTACTGGAGTAGTTTGCCATTTGCCATCTCCCTTTTACAGATGAAGAAACAGGCAGACAAGGCTAAGTGACTTTCATAGGGTCACACAGCTAGTAAGTGTCTGAGGGCGAATTTGAATTCAGGTCTTCCTGACTCCAGGTCTGGCACTATATGAACTGTACTTAGTGCCCTAATAAGCATTTATGTAGTGCCCACTATGTGCTAAGCACTATGCCAAGCAGTTTTTTAAAAAAATAAATATTACCTCACTTGGTCATTACAACTATCCCATATGGTAGGTGCCATCATCTCCATTTTATAGTTAAGGAAACTGAGGCAAACAGACATTACGTGAATTGCCTATGGTCACACAGCTAGTAGCTGAGGCTGAATTTGAACTCAGGTCTTCCTGACTTGAGGCCCAGTATGCTATCCATTGCATCACCTGCCTCTAAACTAGAAAGGTGGTGGCACAGTATAGCTTGGACAGACACTGGGATGGTAGATAGTGGATAGGAAAGAGTTGGAGTGAAGTGAACTATGGCTGGACCCATGCCTAGATGTAGTGGATTCATAGGGCAACACTTATCAGAAAAAAAAAAGCTCTTATCAAGTGTCTATTATATTCTAAGCACCAGGGACACAAATACAGAAGCAAAACAAAAAAACTGTCCCTGTCTTCAAGTGTTTTGCATCCTATTGGACCTGCCTTCCTTATGAGCTTGGCTACCTCCCAGGTTCAGGATGCTGTCATGTTGGTTGTGGACATTTTGACTAAAATAACCCTGTGTCAGATCCCCCACTGCTAAAAAAAAAAAACTGTTCCTCTGGAACTTATTCCAGACTCATATCCTTCCATCTTAAAGAAAAAATGATTGAACATAATTTATTCCCTATTTGCAGTCAGTTCTCTTCTCTGCCATACATGTTGAGGTACATCTTTTCCCTGTTTCCCACCACAAAACTGAGAGTCAAACTGAGAGAACCAGTTGCGTTCTAGAGCTATCCTGTTGCTTCAGAAATGATCTTTAGGTAACTGACGTGCCTTAATGCTACTTGGGAATTTTGCATAAGAATTCCATTCTTCTACCTAGAGAATATTTTTTTCAAATTATAGCTTCTAATCTGATTTCTTCTGATTCCCTATGACTCAACTCAACATCTCACTGACCAGCTTTTACTTATAAAAGTTGAAACCTATGTTTGCAGTGGATACTCCAAAGGCCATCAATATTTCATTTAAATGAATTGCTAGCTGCCTTTAGACCCTTGGTTAACCTCTGCAGGTCAGCAACCAGCTTTGGGTCTCAAACTGTACCCCTTTGTAGCAGCCAACCTTCCTGAGAGCTGGAGGACTATAACCTCAGGTCTTCCAAATAGAGCAAGGACTGATTTCAGTGGATTTCTAGTTGGAGCTCCCTGGTATCAAACGGCTCCTTCTAATCATTCATTGGTTAATCCCCTTTAAGACCAGTGTGGGGGCTGGTCTCTACCTCCAGGATTCACTACCTTCTCTGAAAGTAACTTATAACCATGAGAAGCTCACAAACAAGGAGGTACTAGAATGCTGGTGCCATTGAAGGCAATTCCAATAAGTCCTGGATTGGCAAGCTTAGAAGCCAAATGAGCATACATGGCAGCCTGCCAATACCCCCACACCCAATAGCAAGGAGAATAACATCTTGATCCCACTATGATGCAGGTGCAAAGAAGCATCATAGGAGCCAGTGGGGAGTCAGGGTGAACAATGGTGATATTCTCATGTAAGAAATGGGTTCAGGCTATACAACCCTGATCCTAGAAAGCTATAAACTTTGTTTCAATACAATGGACCAGAGTATACTGGTCTTCGCTCTTTGCTCCCATCCAGCAGTACTATTGGTTTTCCTCAACTGCTTGGCTGAAGCTCTCCTCTGCTCCTATCAGGCAGTCTGTGCCTCATTGCTGGTGCAATCTTTATCTGCTGTTCAGCTATTATTCCATTGGTTCTTCTGTACTTCAGATTCAACTCATTACTCTGAAATTCAGCTCTCTTTCATCAGAATGCATCCATCACTCATCTGTGTTCTAGTAATCTCAGCTATTACTCTTCTAGCTACTCTCTGTAGTTCATCTCTACTCCAGACACTCATCCCCTATCTCAGGGAACCAGATCTCTAACCTAACCCTTTGTAGGATGCATCTCAAAAAGCACAACCGCATTAACCTTAAGCTTTCGTCCCCAAAGCTCCAAACTTCACATGGTAGGCTTCTTCACTAGGGTAGGAGTAAGGATGCAGTAGAAGCAGCTATGAGGACTTCTCCTTGTACCCTGCAAGCAAGTCTTTGTCTCTAATCCTATACAGACTTATATCTCACCCCCACATAACAACACTGATAGAATATCAGCATTAAAAAATAGGTCTTTGATTTCATGGTAAGTCAGTAACAATGAAGCATTGCAATATCCTCAAACAATCCATCCCACTCTCCTCCTCCTGTTCAGTTCTGGGCCCACTTCATTGTCCATCTGTTCTGTCTGTCCTAGGTATTCATACTGATTAACAATCTATATAAGGTTTCCTTCCAAATGCATGTGGATCCCCTGTGGAATATTTAGGGGAAAATATGGAAAAAGATGGGAAGCCATGGATGAATCGTGATTTGAACTGGAGGAGAGGAGAGACTCCTGAATCAATGAACTCAAAAATTCATTTGAGTATCTGCCTCACAGGGTAACTGTGAGGATCAAATTAGATAATATGTATAAAATCCTTTAGAAATCTTAATAGGATATACAAATGTCAGCTGGTTTTATTACTATTAATAATTCTGTTATTTCTAATTATTAAATACAGCAGAATTTTAGGGTTGACTTCTAAATAGATAAGGGTGGAAATCAGAAGTACATACCATTGACAAAATAAAGGGGAGAAATAAGCTATGAAATGCTATTCAAAAGATGTCTTTTGATAGTCACTAAGCTTCATGAAATGAAGACACAGGTATCTTAGGGGTTTCCTATTATCCTGCATTATTTCTTCTACTAAACTTTTAAGTACCAGATTTAAAGAGTGAAAGTTTCATTTCTGGCCCAGTAGCAATTAACTTAGTATTATTTAACTCTAAGCTTAATATTGGACTTCATACTCAATGTTCTCATCTATATATCTGCAGAAGCAATGGTTAGGGAAGTGTTGAGCAATCCTGATTCCACTGCTTATTCACTATGGGACTTAGGCAAGTTGTTTAAACCCTCCAGGCTTTAATTTATATTTCTGTAAAATGAGATGGGTGGATTCAATAATGATGCTATGAAAATTATGAGATGAATACATAATGAGGTTATTGAAAAGCATCATAAATTAATAATTATAATATTCATCAAAATTGTTCTGAGGGATTTGGTTAGTATCTGGGAGCCAATTATATATATATGTATATATATATATATGTATATATATATGTATGTATGTATGTATGTATTATATATTGAGCTTTTGAGAAACATTTTTAGGATTAATGTAACAGAAATATATTACAAACCAAAGATCAAGAGTAATTTACCATGGGTGGGAAAAACATGATTTTTGTTTGTAACTATTGAGAGAAAGCACTGAAAGAGAACAGAGAAGTAAGCAAATATGACATTAAATTGAAATAATTCATGATATTGAGGACTTTCAATATTGCTGTTTTTAAGAAATGCCAACCAGGGTCATTGAATTACAAAAGGTCATAGCAGATCAGATTATCCTCCAACACACATTTCCTAGACCCATCAAATTGCAAATTATTAGACCAAGAAGAGACATTAGATTAGAAATTACCTAATCCAACCCTAATTTTTTTTAATTTTTTTCACCACAGAAAGAAATTAAGATCCAAAGAGTTTGGCACCCATTCATGCCTTCATTCAGTTGAAAATAGAATCTATGTTGATAATTTTTCCTGGTGAAGCTGACCAAAATTTTTAAATTTGAAAAGTCTAATTAATGTTACTCTAGATAATTTGATAAAATTTCACTTATGGAAAAAAATTAGTTTATGTATTTTTCTTCTCTGTGTAGTTCCCAAACACATTCCATTTAAAAACACTTTCCATTAAAACATAATTACTAGCCAGGATTGTCATTTCATTGCAATGTCATGGCGTGCTTGTTGGATATTCCTGCCTAAGGCTTATTTTCTGTGCTTTATCAGTTCCATCGAAAATTTCTCAGTTATTATGCTAGCAATTCAGGGAGCAGACAACATAATCCCATGAAACACTCACATTTCCCTTTGGAAGTCACCTATTATTTAAAATATTTTTAAGATGTAAAAGATATTTGCAGAAGGATTGGGAGGTGAAAAGGTAAAAACACAGGAAAGAAGAAGGAAACTCCCCAACTCATCGAAAATACAAATTACAGTAACTACCACATCTGAGAATATAGATATCAAAGATTAAATAGCAATTAATAATAGCAGAATGCCAGGCAAGATAAATCAAACAATACTTCTTGTTATTTTTAACTTTGCTGTCATTTATATTTTCTTTCCTTTATTTTTGGAACATCTGTGCAGATTGGGAGATAAAAATTTTCTTCTTTTTGCTCCATGGAGGACAGAAGTCAAAGGATGAAACAAATATATTATTACTGCTTCATTTGATTTTGTGTGCTCCTCATAAGATGATTTGCCTCTGGAGATGTATAAGTTGACTTCAGATGCAGAAACTGTTTCTTTTTTATATTTTCATCCCCATCACCTAGAACAGTGTCTGGTGCCTAGTAGGTATTCAAGAAATTAATTTAAGTTGGCGATTGATTGATTGAAGTAAAGACATGAGAAACAAAGGAGTAAATTTGACCCATCCACATGCTGGTGATGGTTAAAAGTCATTACCAAAAAGAAGATTTTTCAGAGAGGAAAAAAAAGAATCACATAAAAATAAACATCTCACAAAAGGGTTCTCAGAAATTGTCAACTTCATGCTTTTAGATCTGCACTGAGCACAGCTACACACGAGCGATCCAACTTAAGTTAACCCATTTTATCATTACAAGAAAAATATAAATATGTACACATTTTTTTCTATTTTGATCATTTTTAATGAATTTAATCTTCCCTGAGACATTCTTGCTTCCATCTTTTAGTTAACTTGTATGTGTATACTAATCTTGGCATTCTGCCATTGTCCATCTTGCTATATGTCTTTTCTTCCATTTCAGCAAGTAAGTTTCTATTTTAAATAAGATTTTGTACTTTTATTCTTTCTCATATTTATTTTGATTATCTTTATTAACAATCCAAAAATAATAGCATTTTTAGTTTCCTTGTGTTATTCTCTTGTTAAATCCATACTTCCTTTTAAGATCAGCATGTTATTTTGCGTGATAAAATGGTTAGCATCTATGGCCATCTGTTTGCCACTATTTCATAATGCAGATATTGTATCTTCAAGGTCCTCAACCATTTAGCTGCTGAAGAGAAGTAGCTCAGAGGTCCCTAATGCCTGATCCCATTCTTTAGGTAGCCTATGTAACATGCACTGACTAAGATTTGTATCACAGGAGTTGAAAGGAATTTATTCACTTGAAGTAAAATTACAGTTTATACTGAAAGAACACAAGTCACCACAGGATAAAAGCAGTTTAAAAGCAAGACTTCAAAAACTTAAAGGTTCCCCAGTTGTCTGACAAGGTAAGGCTGGCTAGAGTCTGCAACACAAAAAAGCCAAAAATCCCCTTAAGGGTTATAAGCTATCTACTGGGAAGAAAACTCATCTAAGTGAAGATGTCATCAGAAAGCAGCAACAGTTCCACAAAGATTCCCCCCAAAAGAGAGCATAGAGCAGCTCAGTGGAGATTCCCAGCAGAAAGCAATACCATGACATCAGCATTTATGCAGTATTGGAGGGATAAATTGCTCCAGCTGTGCATGTTCTCTATAGGTGTGATTCTCCATATATGTACCCTGATCATACACATTACTTTTTTTACACACAACCCTACTGGTATTATAGTAACCTGTAGAACAGAGCATTAAAATATCTTGGTGAGGGAGGGGAAAGGAGGAATATTTCTTAGTATTTATTTCACTGTGCTATCTGATAAAATGCCTTTTTCTTTGAACTAATATTATCTCCATGTCTTCAGAAGTTTTGAGTATATGCTGGCTAACAAAGGGCCTCAAACCTGAGGTAGCTTTCTGGGGACTCTCATATGAGAACAACCTTGGATACACATATTCAGTCTAGAGCAAATTTGTAATTTCTTAATTCAATTCAACTAATTTTTATTGAGTGCCCATTAGGTGCCTAGCAATTATTGTATGAGTTATGCTAGGAAATGCAAAACTATGTAACATTCATTCATTTCAATTTAATTGGTTTCCTTTGTAATCCTATGTATTTTGTTTTACTTATTTAAGAATATGCTTCTGAGAATAGGTCCATAGGCTTTACAAGATTGCCAAAGGGGTACGATGAGGTTAATAACCCTTATACTAGGCTGACTCGATAATGGTTGACCTTAACTAGATGAAATCATTAATTGACCTTATTTTCCTCACCTTTAAACAGTTTTCTGTCAATTCAGTGTTAGATTTTGTGCCACACACACATTTCATTTCTCTTTTTTTTTGTTTTCAATTCTATGATTTTAATTGCTCCAAGGAAACATGCAGAAGTTATAACACTTTAAAAGCACCTTTCAGTGAATGTTAGAGATATTATAGCAGCTGTTGGTATATGCAAGTCAAACATTTTAAGGATCATTCAAACCCACAGTGAACAGGATCAGCCAAACCATAGCATAAAAAGTACAGCTGAAAGCAAAAAACAAGGCCAAAATTTCATGGGCCATTGCTAAGAAACAGTCTAATTAACCGTCAGAAAACAAGCCAAAATCTTCAGGTGGAAATGGTAGCGTGGTAGGTTGTTACTGATTTCTCTGTAGGGTAGTATGGACTTCTTGAAGTTGTAAGAACAAGATGAAGAGAAAGAAAGAAAGGAAGGAAAGAAGAAAGGAAGAAAGAAAGAAAAAAAGAAAGAAAGGAAGGAAGGAAGGAAGGAAGGAAGGAAGGAAGGAAGGAAGGAAGGAAGGAAGGAAGGAAGGAAGGAAGGAAGGAAGGAAAGAAGGAAGGAAGGAAGGAAGAAAGGAAGGAAGAAAAAAGTTGCCAGCCATTGTTATAGAAAAGAAACCACTTTTGAGCAAGACCATACAAAGACTGAAAAAAAAGATAGTTTTTACTGGTGAAACTCACTTTTTTACTCAAGGAAATGCCAAAAATATTGTCAGAAAAAAAGTCCAGCTTAGCCTATAATATCTGAGCATTGATATCAGATAGTAAAACATTTGACCAAAAAAAATCTGGAGAATTTGTTTACATCTAGTATAACTGGAAGTCTTATTCCCATTGAGGGATTGATAAATTCTGTTATAAGTATATTGTTATATAGAGAGGAATTGTTCTGGAATAACAGAAAATCGCAAGTAGAGTTGAACGATAGTAACATGACCTTGTACCATGCTGCGTGTAACCAAAGTTTAATAAATTCATTAAAAAATTGGAGGTAAATATGCTCAAAGTGGGAAGTTGCCTAATTTAAATCCCTCTGAAAACCTGTGGTCTTATAATCAAGGTCAAATTTGAGGCAAATGTATGTTTTATATCACCTGTGGTTTCTTAAAAGTATTTTTTTCAAAATAAAGAATTAAAGAATGAATTAAAGTATTGTGATCTCAGTGTCAAATCATGTGAAACAAGTGATCGTAGCCAAAGGAGGACATATCACATATTACATTTTTTAATATTTTTGGATTTAACAAATTTAATTATTTTGTTTTGTTCAAGTTCATTGTCATATAATTAACACTCTCTTTTTCTCAGCAATAATCTGTAGTAGCAGTATGGTGTCATATAAAGAACACCAGTGTTGAACTTAGAGGACCTGGATACAAATCTTGGATCTGTCATTTACTTCTGGTGTGACCTTTAACCCCTTGTTATGCCCTCATTTATAAAATGAGGAGGTTAGACAAGATGACCTCCAAGTCATCTCTTTATCTCCTTTCAACTCTATATCTACAATCCTATAATACATGTGGGAACAGCTGGTAGCTCAGTTAATAGAGTGCTGGTCCTAGAATCAGTTAGACCAGAGTTCAAATTTGGCTTCATATATATGACCCATGGCAAATCACTTAACATGTGTTTGCCTCGGTTTCCTCAAGTATAATATGGGAATAATAATAGCATTTACCTAACAGGGCTGTTGTGAGGATTAAATATTTTTAAGTGTTTAACACAGTGTCTGACACATAGTAAATATGACATAAATACTTAGTCCCTTCTCCCTTCCTTACTACTATCTCTAGGTGGGACCCTGTACACTATGTGACCTGCCTTCCAAAGGTTCTGCTCTCTCACTCATTCTCCCTGGTAGATATCCAGAAAAGGTAGGCTCAAGTCAAATCTCCAAAACATTTTTCTGACAATTTCTTCTAGCCTTTGCTCCTAACCAAGATAGTAAAAAAAATCCCATAAAGCAAGGACTCAGCCTTTTCTGTTTCGTGGTCCCATTTGGCAATCTGATGAAACCTATAGATCCCTTCTCAATAATGTTTTCAAATGCATAAAATAAAATACATAGGATTATAAAAGAAATTTGCCTGTGAACTTATGGGAACCTTCTCAGAATAATGATTTTAATGCATAAAATAAAATATGTAGGATTGCAAATGAAATCACTTAGATCTAAATATAGTTATCAAAATATTTCAAACAAATAAACAAACTCATGGATCTTACGTTATAGACCTCTGCTAAGGACTTTCATGGACTGAGATATTTAAACAGGTTCAAAATCCTCAAAACTGATAATGTTCATACTTATGTTTCCATCCCTCCTTGTTTTGAATTACCAATGATTCAATGTACCACTTTCTTGACTTTACTAAATTTACTGAATTTACTAAATTCAGCAGCCTTTCTCACAGTAGAGCAGAATCCTATTTGAGAAATTTCACACTTAGGTTGCTGAAACCTGAGCTCTTTCAGTTCTCAGCCAAGTGCAGTATTTAATTTAATTTCTCCTTGTTCATTCCTTCTGTAGAATGAATTACTTGTCATTTTATCAATTTGTTCCATGATTTATTTCTAGCATTTCCTCATTTTTACTGATTAATATTTCAGTCAATTTTTTCTTTCATAAAATAAATTTTCACTGGGTTATTTTCTGTTTCATTGTTGCAGAGTTTTTTAAGGATTCAAAACCCAAGTTTTCCCTGTAGTTCTAATATGTTATGTTTTGTGGGTTTAGCAAATAAATCTACAGTAATTTCTTCTTGTTTTGTTTAGTCTCATAACTTCAGTTTAATTCAATTTGAGAAATGTTCATTAAGCTACTACTATGTATAATACAGAATGATAGATATGGGACATATAAATATGGGAAATGATATCCCCCTCCAACCTTCAAAGAACTTACAATCTAGTGGACGGAATAAAACATCTATCAAAAAGTATTTATTAGCACCTATTCTGTGCTAGGCACTATACTAGATAGTAGGGATATAAAGACAAAAAGGAAAGAATCCCTGCCATTGAGAATTTATATTTTATTTAACATAAACAAAAAATAATGACCTTACATTCTATTATAGGTAAACAAATACAATAATTCAGATTTACAAAGGCCTTAAGATTTATAAATTCATATGAAATGCATACAAAGTAAAATTTAAACTTAAAAAAAACAATATATTGAGAAAGGAGAGATCAAGTCTTGTTGGAAATGATCATGGAAAGATTCATGGCAAAGGTAGCACCTGAGCTGAGCCTTAAAGGAAGGGGAGGATTTTGACATGTCAAAGTATAGGAAAGTACATTCCAGGAATGGGCAGGGAGAGTGGGGAGGCCTGCAAGAACCCATGGAGGGAAGAGAAGACAAGGCAAAATGAGGAAATGGGTATTTTGCCTGGAAGGTAGACTGTATGTCAGTAGACCAGTCAATTAGCATTTATTGAATGCCTACAATGCACCAGGTACTGTACTAAGCCCTGGGGAGAGGGAGAGGAATACAAGTGAAAGCAAAGCAAAACAAAACAAAAAATAGTCCCTGCTGTCAAGGAGCTCAAGTCTAGGGGGAGTAGGGAAATAACATGCAAACAAACATATACCAACAAGACGTATACAGGATAAATCGGGGGTAATCTCGGAGTGATAATCACTCAGATTAAGGAGGAATGAAAAAGCTTTCTTGCAAAAGACTTAAGGAATCCAGAGAAGACAAGAGACAGAGATGAGAAGGGAGAGACTTCCAGGCATGAAGGATAGACAGTGAAAACTCCCGGAGTTGGGAAATGGAGTATAAAGTGCAAGGAACAACAAGGATACAAGTGTCACCTGATCTCAGAGTGGATGGAGGGGAGTAAGGTATAAGAAAACTAGAGAGATAGGAAGTGATTAGGCTATGAAAGGCTTTAAAAGTCAAACAGATGATTTTATATTTGACCCTGAGGGTAATAGGAAGTCACTATAATTTAATGAATGCAGTGGGGGTCGGGGGGGGGGGGGGCAACATAGTCAGACCTGTGCTTTAGGAAGACAAACTTAACAAATGAGTAGAGAATGGATCGGAGTGAGGAGAAACTCGTAGCAAAAAAACAACAACCAGAAAGCTACTGCCTTCTGGTATGAGGCATAAGGGTCTGTATCAGGGTGGTGACAGTGTCGGAGGAGAAAGCATATGAGAAATGTTATGAAGGTAGAAATAACAGGACTTAGCAACTGATCAGATATGAAGAGATGAGAGTAAGAAGTCAAGGATAGCATCTAGGTTGCAACCCTGGGTGACTGGGAGGATGCTACCACCTTTGAAAGTAATAGTGGGGGCAGCTAGGTGGCCCAGTGAGTAGAGCACCAGCCCTGGAGTCAGGAGGACCCGAGTTCAAATCTGGCCTCAGACACTTAATAAACTTACTAGCTGTGTGACCTTGAGCAAGTCACTTAACCCCAATTGCCCTGCCTTCTCCCCTCAAAAAAAGAGAGTAATGGTGAATTTAGGAAGAGGGGAGGATTTGGGGGAAAGATAATGACTTCGGTTTTGGACATATTGAGTGTAAAGGGTCTATGAGATATCATCCAGTTTGAGATGTCCAATAGGCAATTGCAGATGGTAGACTGAATGTCAGGAGAGGAATTAGTGCTGGACATGTAGGTCTGAGAGTCATCAGCATAGAGATGATAATTGAAACCACAGGAGCTGATATGAATAGTATAGAGGCACAAGAGAAAAGGGCCTAGATGTAGAGATTTTACAAGAAAATTAGAACATGGAACATATTACTTATTAGACTTACGGATAGGTGAACAATTTTTAAATAAACAAGAGATAGCAAAGTTAAGTATAAAATGGATAATTTTGCTTACATTAAATTAAAAAGGGTTTGTACAAATAAAACAAATATAGCCAACATTAGAAGGAAAGCAGAAAATTGGGGGTGGGAATTTTAAAGGCAGTTTATCAGATAAAGGTATCATATCTAAAATATATAAAGAATTTTGTCAAACCTATAGGAATACAAGTCATTCCCCAATTGATAAATGGTCAAAGGATATGAATAGGCAGTTTTCCAATGAAGAAATCTTAAACAATTGATAGTCATATAAAAATTCTCTAAATCATTATTGATTAGAGAAATGCAGATGAAAACAACCTTGAGATATCATTTTACACCTACCAGATTAGCGAAAATGATACAAAGGGAAAGTGACAAATGCTGGAGAGGATGTGGAAAAATTGAGAAACTAATTTATTGTTGGTGGAATTGTAAAATGATCCAACCATTTTGGAGAGCACTCTGGAATTACATGCAAAGAATTATTAAACTACCCAGCAACATCATTACTTGGTCTATTTCCAAAGATGATTAGGGAAAAAGGAAAAGAATCTATAGGGTCTAAAATGTTTATAGCAACTCTCTTTGTGGTGGCAAAGAACTGGAAATAGCAGGGATGCCCGTCAATTGGGGAATGGCTACACAAGTTGTGGCACATGATTGTGATGGAATACTGCACTATAAGAAAAGATGGGCTTGACGGTTTTAGAAAAACATGGAAAGATGTGCACAAAATGATGAAGAGTGAAATTAGAGAAGAGAGAAAATTGTATACAGTATATTGTATACAGTAACAGCAATATTGTTTTAAGAATGACTTTGAGAGATTATAAAAAAGGGAAAGGACCCACATGCACAAAAATATTTATAGTAGCTCTTCTTGTTGTGAGAAACAATTGGAAATTGAGGAGATGCTCATCAATTGGGGAATGGCTGAACAAGTTGTGGTATATGAAGGTAATAGAATGCTATTGTTCTATAAGAAATGATGAGCTTGCAGATTTCAGAAAAACCTGGAAAGACTTACATGGACTGATGCTGACGGAAGTGAGCAGAACCTGGAGAACATTGTACACAGCAACAGCAATTATGTGATGACCAACTTTGATAGGCTTAGCTCTTCTCAGCAATACAATGATCTAATTCTAAGGCAATTCCAAAAGACTCATGCTGGAAAATGCTCTCCACCTCCAGAGAAAGAATATGAAATCTGAATGCAAATTGAAGCATACTATTTTCTTTATTTTTTTCTTTCCCATGTTTTTCCCTTTTGCTCTGAACCTTCTTTAACAACATGACTGGAAATGTTTAATATGATTGTACATGTATGGGTTATATCAGATTGCTTGCCCACTTGGGGAGGGGTAAGGGGAAGGAGGGGAAAAATTTGGAATTCAAAACTTATAAAAGTGAATGTTGAAAGCTAAAAATAAATAAGTAATTTTTTAAAAAAGAATGACTTTGAGCAAATAAGTTATTTTATCTATTATAAATACCCAAATTAACTATAAAAGACATATGAAGAAAGATGCTATGTGCATCCAGAGAAAGAACTGATAAATAGAAGTATTTACAGAATAATTCTACATATATATAACTATTTGTGTCTAATTATATCCATTTCTAGGGTGAGGGTAGAGGGAAAAAAGAAAAAAAGTAAAAACAAAAGAAATTTACATGATAGATTTGTTGTATATTTGAATGTAATAACAAGTTGTGCATAGTAGATTTGCAGTTTCATATACAATCATGGAAATGCCCATTTTATTCCAGAAATTAAATTTTAAAAAAAAGAAGAGAAGAAGGCCCAGGACAAAGCCTTAGAGGAGACCCATGCTATCAGGTGTGGCCTAGATGAAGATCCAACAAAGGGAAACCAAAGAATTGGGCAGGCAGGAAAAGGAGAACCAGAAGAAAGCGGAGACACAAAAACCTAAAGAAAAATGAGTATCGAGAAAAGGTTGATAAACAGTATCAGAGGCTACAGAGAGGTCAAAAATTGCAGAGGCCAAAGGAAAGGAAGTCATAAAATAAGAAAGTAAATATAGATTGCCAACCAATTAATCAATCCATAAACATTTATTAAGACATGCCAGAATTTGAGAGTGGATGTCAAAACAGGACTGGAGAGGAAGTAAGACATGACTTCTAGTCCATGTTTAATGTTTCTTAGCTAAGTAACCTTTAGTTGAGTCATTTAATTTTCTAGAACACAACTGCCTTTAAAATTCCCTCCCCCAATTTTCTGCTTTCCTTCTAATGTTGTGTTCTAGAAAGAGCTGGGCTAGATGACCTCTAGTGTACCTTCTAGCTCTGAAAACATCTGTTACACAACAGATTTTCAGTTTAAAGCTACTAGACTCTTCTTTCTATGGCATATCTAGATTGAGATTAATTTAAACTGAGAGTGAGTTAGAGTTCCATATTCTAGATGAAATGGAAGATAATAAATTCAGACAGTCGAATGAATTCCAACCTTGATTAAACAATTCAGGCTTTTCATCTGCTAGGGGAATATATCACATACATGATACACACACACACACACACACACACACACACAGAGGCAACTATAAAGCATAGTTGATAGAATGCTGAACCTGGAGTCAGGAAGACCTCAGTTCACATCTGTTCTCAGACACTTAATAGCTGTGTGATGCTGAGCAAGTCACTTGGACATTAACTGCCTCAGTTTCCTCATCTGTAAAATGTGAGTAATAACAGCCCCTACCTGACAAGATTGTTGTGAGGATTAAATAAGATAATATTATAAACCATTTTGCAAACCTTAAGGCACTAGATAAATGCCCGTTATTATTATTGATGTCGTTGTTGTTATGTCTGTGTACACAGACAGTTGTGTATGAATAAACCCACATCCTTCCCCAGTGTGTCATTGTGGCATAGATGTGCTCCTCTGTTCTTGAAGGCTAAGCCAGCAAGGCAGAAGATTTAGTGAAATCGACCATGTTATAAAGGCTTCAGGTACTGCCTTTGAAGAAGAATGAGAACAGAACTTCAGAGTTCAAAGGAACCTCGGTGTCCATCTCTCCATATTATACTAGCTAAGATTAAAATCCTCTATCATAGACTTGGAAAATGGTCATTAAGACTAAATCTTCTTTCCTATAATTAACCTAGCTGGGTACAAAGAGGCTAATCACCAGGAGACTTGTTCCTCAGTGATTAATTCTTTAGAATTAATAGATTAATTTAATTAATTTATATTAATAAATTAATAGATTAATTTAAAATTAATCTAATAATAGAAATGCAAGAAAAGTATCAAATAGTCCTTCATTCTACACAGTACCTTTCCATTTCTTCAATGCGATGACCATGGAAAATTGGTGGAATAGATGGCATAAAAAGCTAAAAAAACACATAACTTTCAGGCCATCTATAAACATTAGAAACAATATAGCACAGGGTATGGAAAGTAACCAGGAGGAACTGGAGTTTAGCAATTTCTTCCAACACAAATTGGTATATGTTTATATACTGCACAGTTATTCAACCTCTTGGTGTTCTTGGCAACTCTCTAAGACAATAAGAGAAGATGCTGACCTGCATTAATAGAGGCAGGTTCCATGTCTAGAGAGTTCACTATATTGGTCAAATCTCAGGTCCAGTCCTAATCACCTATAAATATTAACTTAGGTATTGGTACTCCAAGTTTAAGATCTTTGCCCAGTGGCCATACTGCTGGAGGAAGTACATCATATCCATCAGTAGTACTGATGTAATCAAAGATCTTCCCAATCCATTCAATAGTCCTCAGGTGGGCCTAGATAGGAAAGCCTGATTATATCTTCCTTTGTAAGCAGGCCTATAGCTCCTACTTACTACGTGCTAAGTCCATGCGGGAGTGAAGCCCTCAGGGCCCTAAGGGGAGTTGCTAAGACCAGAGCCAATGGTATGTGCACTGAGTTCTAGTCAGTCATGAATTCAGCCAATCAGAGATCTGAGTTCTAGCCAATATAAAGAGAGCCCAGAACTAAGAGCAACAGAACTGAGAGCAGCAGAATTCAGAAGCAGACATCAAGAAGACATTGAGGCGGCAGACACTGAGGGAGAGCCAGCATTGGGAGAGCCAGCATTGAGAAAGGCTGCAGAGCAGAGAGTGCAGAACAAGAGAGTTGCAGAGATCAAAGAGCAGAATCTGCAGAGAGCTACAGAAATTGGAATTCAGCCCAAGGAGAAGGAGCAGAAACTTAGAGTTGACAGAGCTGCAGAGAGAGCACTGAGCAGAAAGTTAGGATTCATGAGTGATTGTTTACAGGAAGGCCCTAGTGGGGGGGAAGGTTACAGGGTGACCTGGTTCCTTGCTACAATACTGTGTCACAATTGCCGTGTTACTACATTGATGTGGTTTTGGAATATAACTGCTACTATATTGAATTGGGGGTATTGGTTCTTGGATTTGATCCTCTGGAGTCTAAATGAATGTCATACTTTCTCTGCCTTCTACATAGAGAGTTTTTCATACTTTGTGATTCTGAACCATTCAGGCATGTTCCTGGTCATCCTCGAGGTCATGAATCTTGCCTTACTGACATACCATCTTGACCTTTTCATAGTGAATAACACCAGAAGACAAAGGAAAGTTGCAGCTCAGCAGAAGGATGGCTCACTCATTCTGCTTGGAAAGATCAATAAGTGATTTGGTAGATCTGTTTTCCGTGTGCTTCCAAAGTTGACAAGAAACACCACTTCATGGAAATTAGTGACCTCAGACTGCAGAATTTATCATAAATATCTACAAAAAGAGAGCCATGAAAATAATTGCAGTTGGTGCCACTTTGGTTGAAGAGGATAATAGGTAGAAAGATTGTATCAAGAACTTGATAAGATTTTCCAAAGAAAGTCTACATATGTTTTGATACTCAGTGTCTTCTCTGGGAAGGTAAGCATAGAGAAGGGTAGTGAAAAACGTTGAAAATAAAGTTCAGAACCAAGAAACAAGATAAGCAAATACTTGCAGCCTAGATAGAAACCTTATGCCTATAGATCATGAATTCTTTAAGGACATACCTTGTAGGTGCTAAACATGGGAAATATCTAACAATATCACACATAAAAATTAAATTTGTTCTAGTTTAATAGGAAGGAAACTGGTTACTGATGCAGGAGTCATTTCTGAAACATTTATCTGTGTCAGACCACTGACCTGTTAGGGCAAAGATAACAAACAATACCAAAATAGAAGAAAAAAATTTTATGAGAAAATACAACTAAGGCATCTTCAATTTGACCTAAAATTAGCTGTTGGCAATGAAAAATAATTTTAGGGAACATTAAGATGATACTTTAAATTTGTGAATCAATTCAATTAAGCAACAGTTTGTTATTGCCTACTATGTGCAAGTCACTATGTTTGGTGCTGGGATACAAAGATAAAAAGGAGTCATACTCACTCTGAAGTGTTCTGCTAAATTTTTCACATGAAAAAACAAATGGTCAAAGAATACATCTCATCAAAACTATAATATACAGTTGTATAGACAATCCATAAAGCTGGTCCACGAGTGCATATTTGCATGTATACATATGTGTATATATATATATAATATACATATATATGATATATATAATATATACACATATATACACCTGACTAGACATTGTGCATAAACAACTAACTGGGCATGCTGGATTGCCTTTGGGAAACTATGCAATATTATTAATGACCCCAAGCTTTTTCCAGAACAAAAGTCCATCTTTTTAACATCAGTATGCTTCTAAAGATAGTGTATGGCTACAAGTCATGGAACGCTACAGTCTTTAAGGAGTTAAAGTTGAAGGTTACCCAGAAGACAGTGCAAATGTATATGGTGGACATGAAAAGGCGGTGACATATTACCAGTAAAGGATTTCATAGGAGAAGTAGCATGAAGAATGTCATCATGAAGGCATATGATTAGAAAAAGTAGACCATTTATATAGTGAGCATGAAGTAAAATCGACGAATAACGCTTTGGCTCCCCTGACATCCATGCAACATCAGGAAATTAAGGGGAAGTTGATAGCAAATTTGCTTAGACCTAGACCTCTGGTGGAGGATTTATAGAAGGATATAGATAACAGCCACATAGCACAAGAAGGCATGGATATAGCATGAACTTTATTATTGAAGGGAGTATTCACGTAATTGAAATTACAGATCCCTTGAAATATCAAAATATTGAAAATATTCACAATTGCCTGTATAATATGTACACATATATTATATATATACAATATATGCACATATGTCAAATTTGATCTCATATATATGTGTGTATATATGCATAAATATATTCTCCTTCTGAGACCTCATGGTGGCAAAGAGGACATAGACCCTGGCTTTGTGAAAGGCCCTACCAAGGCAGTGGGGGGTGTGGTGATAAATTGTGTACCATTTTTAAAGAACAAGCCATGTCTATGTTTAGAGAGAATCATTATGAAGTTGGCTGTAGGGTAATTAATTTTTTAGCCACAAGAACTTTTGAAGACCATGTACTACAGCACAGAAAGTTTGCATTCTGTATTGGTTAAAGGGAGTACTGACACCAATAAAATCATGGATCTATGAAATGACTGTGATAAAGGACTCTTCTTTCAGTCTCTTTCCAAACATATGCACATATGTACATACATACATGTGCTCATGCATATAAATATGCAACACAAAACATTCTCAAGAATTAACAAATGGGAGATTTAATCATATAAAAAATCCAGAAGATTTTAAATATCCATAATCCCATCTCAGAGCAAGACAAAAAATATATTTAAGCCATTTTACCTCCTTTGAGTGTATATATATCTACATATACACACGTATGTATGTATGTATATACATACATACATACGTGTGTATACATAGATATGTGTGTGAACATGAACAGAACAGAAATTCAAATTCATATTTATATGAAACATAAGTCACATAAAAGGCCTCTATTGATTTGAAACTAAAAATATTATTTCTTGATTTTTTAAAAGTTGATACAAAACTTTTAATTACAAAATCCGAATTTGGTTTCAAATCTTGCCCCTGCCCCTCAACTACCTATGTGATCTTTGATAAATCTCTGGGCCTCATTTTTCTCATCAATAAAACAAAAGGTTTGAGCCAGATGATCCCTAAGTTACCTTCCAGCTCTAGTTTTCCAAGATCTAAGGAATAAACCATAACATTTGATTTATCAGTATATCTTGTGTTAACTTAAAATTAACAGAAATGCAACGTTGTGTAGTGAAAAGGGCATAGTCATAGAACCTGAGTTTGGATCTTGGCTTTGCTATGTTACATCAGCCAATCTAATTTCCTTAATCCTATTTTTAGTATTCAATATTCCTTTTAATTGCTTTTCAGTGTTTTGAATAATCTTAAAATTAGATATTAGGATGCATTTGTCTGTTTGTAGTTTTAAATTAGGTTTTGCTTTCAATGTTGGCAAGAATCATCCCTTTAGTATTTGTAGCACACTTCCCAGGCACATGTTTAATGCATGGTTTATTTGGTCTGTCTGTGATTGTCCTATTTTGTTCTACTCATGAAATTTTATCCCAGTATAATAAGAACACAATATCATAATTAAAACCAGCCACCAGAAATATCTCATTCTAATAAGTAATCATTCCACAAAACCACTTTAAATAATTTTGTTTTGTTGTGGTCATGTTAAAAAAAGTTTTCAAAGAAAGTCAACTGCCAAGTTTCCAAAGATTGTAGAGCTGGAAGGGAGCCTCATAAATCAGCTGTTCTAACTCTCTCATTGTATAGATGAGGAAACTAAGGTCCAGTGAGTTCACATGACTGGTAGGTAGAAAATTCAGGATTCAAACCCAGGTCCTTTGATTCTAAATTCAGTATTCTTTCCAGAGACTTATTTATCTAAGATCACATAGGAAGTTAAGTAGCAGAGCCAAGATTTAAAGCCAAGTTCAGATTTCATTATTAAAAGCTGTGTGTGAATTTTAAAAGCCAGGAAATAATGTATCATGTTTTTAAATCAATGGTCATAGGTCTTTCAAATGATATATGCTGCATATAAATTGACATACATAAATATTAACTTTAAATTAGTTAACTATAAAATAGTATGAAACATATCATTGGTAAATTAAATATTACTCACAACATTGTCCATAATCATTTAAAAATCTCATGATAACCATGAGATGTCTCATACCCTAATGGTATGTAATATTTCATCACTATGATCTCTGGGTATTATAAAGATGAATCACAGTGAAAGGTTCTTGGATTGATATATCCAACTCACCAGTATCCCTAGTTGCAACTGACTTACCCCATAGAGGTTCTCCAACCTTCTCCACAGGATGATTCAGGGACACAGTTGCTTTTTACCTTATCTTGAATCATTTTGTAAACTGTTTTCCATTGGGCATCTCTATTCCAAAATGTCACTACTTCTCCAAAATTTATGTTATCTTTATTCAAAAGTGCAAATAATTTGAACTTCCTGGTCTGAGTTTTAATTTTTCATTTTATATTCCATTTTATGTTTGTACCTAGGGACAGAATTTCACTGGATCACAAGTTACCTTTGGGATACAAGGATTGGAGAGAAAAGGTCCAAAGAGAAATGTGCATGATCTTCTGCTAATATCTTTTTCATTAGTTATTATAGCTTCACTTCTTTAGAATAATCTATATAAAATCTATTTAGATTTCAAGCAACTCCATTTAAATCTCACTACCTAAGTTGGAGTTTGCATAAAATATACTGTACATAGTCTATTAATGAATACTGTAATACTGTTCCATTTATCTGACTCTCTTAAGCATCTTAGCCACTACTGCTGACCCACAAATCCCCTTTGGCACCTATCTATTTTTCTTTAACTTCAGCATCATCTCCAATTTATTAGGCCGAAATTAACATTTTTTAAGTTTCAGTGGAGTTCTAGATCACATAAGCAATAAGATTGAACACTCAAACCTCTCCAAAAGAGAAGTCATGCACCAAAGATAAAGGAATGTTAGCTGTCTTCATGTTTAGAACATCTAGAATACAAAAGATAGCGAAAGAAAACCCCAAACCCATGAACTGATGCTTGCTGGCCCTTAACACTGAAACTTAGCACCCCTTCCTCACCTCTTAGTCTACCAGCAATGAGGATGCCTTAGCAGACCGAAGGATACAACATAAACGTGCAACAAACTGAACCCTCATACCCCATCTCCTATCCCTCTTTTCAGTGCCATGGAAACCCTAGCTTCAGGATGTGGAAATTTGCCCTCACTGTGGCAAATAGCTCCTCAAGAATGAAAGTCAGTTGAGGTCCATACCCTATAACACCATAGTTGCAAAGCTCTGAACTGCTGGTGCCAAGCCAAACAACTCTGTAGCTCCAGAAGAGTCGGGAGCCAGGCCAAAAACCCCATAACACCAATAGAGCTTGCAGTCATGGCAGACAACCCTACAGCACTAGTGCTGCAAGTCTCTGAACTGTTAGTACCAGGCCAAAGAAGGAAGGAATAAAGGGAGTAGAGCAGAACACAAGGATAGGACACTGTGTGGGGGTGAGGAGGGAGGCTGTGTTTGCAACATTCTACCAATCTTGAGGGAAATAACATGGCATCCAGCTGGATCCTGTTCTAACTAACCAAAACTCATTTTGGACAGAGACTTAGCCTGGTGAACCATGAATTGTTTAATAAGGGAGGAGGCTGAAGAACTTTGAGACGCAATTGAAGAACTGAGAGTCAGAAGGTAAGTGATAAGGAAAATCAGGGCAAAAAAGACCAAAATTACTAACGATTTCAGAAAGAAGAAAATGCAAAGATCTTGAACTTAAACATATAAGTCAACAAGAGAAATAGCAAAAAAAAAAAAAATAATTAAAAGGATATATGACCTCCAGATTTAACAAACAAGTTCAGGCATCTTGGAATAAATACTACAAAGAAAGCAGGAAAATGATAAAATACTTGATGAGACAGAGAACCTTGTGGAATTTGAGAACATGGAATCACAACCTGCTGTTCCTGAGTGGTAAAAGAGAGACATGAGAATTAATTATGTCCTGCAGAGCAAAAATAATGGGCATAATAGAAAAACTGGAATTTGCAAGGCAAACTGCACCAAAGAAACAAGAGATAGCAATAGCTAATAGGGAATGCAAATACACAGAAGTGAAAGATAATCTAGAAGAAAATAAGCAAAAACCAAGAACTAAAAGAAAATATGTTCACAGATAGGATGCATAGAGACAACCTAAGAATCATAATTCTCCAAGAAGATTATAGGAACAAAAAACCTTAATACCATAATGAAAGAAATGATAGAAGAGAACTGACTAGAACTTTTGAACATAGAAAATGAAATTCCAATTGAAAGAATTCACAAATATCCTCCAGAAAACAGCCCAGAAACAAGGCTGCAAATTACAAGACATGTATTAGTTAAATTTAACAATATAACAATTGTTCAGATACAAGAAGTGCTGCAAGTTATCAGTAGAAAGACCTTCAAATAAAAAAGAAAAAGACGTTTGAATGATGCAAGACTATTGTGCACCCACTAGAAAACATAGGAAAGAATGGAACAATACGTCTCAAAGAGTAATAGAGCTCAGAATGCAGCCGAGGGTGACCCACCCTTTAATTTCAACATCTCCAGTCTTATTCAGTTAGTGTATAAAACTCCCATCTGGTACAATCTTACTTGTTTGACAAGTCTGGCTTTTTTGAAGTCTCTCAGTTTAGTCTGTCTTCTTTCCCATAGTGTCAGAAATTACTCATTTTTAAAGGAAAGGAATGGGGAAAGTAAATTTAAATAAAAAGATGCGTAGTATTAGATATCATTTATCCTTACCACATCTGCCTCTCAATTTTAAGTATTTCTTATTGGTCTGGATTTGTGATTTCCCTGATGTATGGAACTCTCTGAAAGGATCCCTATACCAATGAGAATCAGCAACTATTTTTTGAAACTTATCAACCTAGAGTGCTGCCCAGAACACTATATTGCCCAGAATCACACAACCAGTAGGTGTCAGAGGCAAGTGCTGGACCCATGTTGTCCTGACTTTGAAATCAACCCTGTCTACTACTAGTTGCTGCATCTTGAGTCTTTATTAGTAGGTTTTTAAAATTTTACCAAATTGATACTGCTATAGGCCATCCCCAAGCATTTACAATGTAACTTAAGATCTCTTTAAAAGGAAAAAAATATATAGTTAGGTACTGAAAAACAGCTATACAAAATTAGCATCTTTTTAAAGCACTGACCAGGAGAAACTTGATATTTTTTGCCAACTCCTGTTGCATAAGCATGATTATTTGAACTTATCATTAACATGATAAGTTCAAAGGATCCCAGGAAAGAGGAGGTTTAGACTGACAAACATGGAAAGATGATTGTTGGGATTGAAGAAAAAAATTGGCAATGATAAATCATTCTTGCTCGCTCTTTCTCTCCCCCTTTTTGCCTTCTCTTATTCCATTGCCACCGTAGTGCCCCAGAGTTGAAAAACTTTGAATTTTCAGTACTGTGTGAGATTCAATATTCCTGCAACCCTCCCCCACTTACTTTCTCCCCCATCTACCAGGAAACTTCCTAGGCCAATGTCTGCTACTGTGGATAGCAAATCCTAGGGCTTTCCCTTTACAAGTGGGAAGCTGAGTCTCATGTGGAAAAAAGTGCAAAACTCTTTGATGAGGTGAATTCTAAGGCATCCCCTCTACTGCACCACTTACCCCTAGTGAACTATGACAGCCTTGAAGGTTGTGAGGGACACAGAAAAAGCTGCTGGATTTTAAAGTAATATCTCTATCTCTAAGGGCCTGGGGAGAGATATACAAACAATACAGTCAATATTCAGAGAGCCAGAGACAGCAATCTATTGCCCTTCTATGACAGCTCCAGGAAAAGCTAAATCATGGGTTTGTGGAGTGGAGGATCATAGATTTAGACCTGGGAGAGAAAATAGCAGTCATCTAGTTCAGAGGTGTCAAACACACAGTTGCTAGCAATGTGTTGCCCAAACTAGATGAATTGTAAGTGGGAAATATTTAATGCAATAAATAAAAATACAATAAAACATAGAAAATGTTAACATGTGGTTTTCTAAGTCATTATGCAGCTTATAGGTATCTTTATGTACTGATTTAGTGGCCCTATTTCTATTTGAATTTGACACCACTTATCAAGTCCATATAGTTTTTTCATTTTGTAGAAAAGGAAGATGAGACCCAGAGAAATGAAACATTTGTTGAAAACCCTACAGATAGTAAAGGTAGTAGCGACAAAGCCAAGATATGAACCCAGGTTCTATGATTCTAATTCCATTGCTCCCCTGTACTACAGGCTCCTTCCGTGTATGTGCAGAAGGTGGAAAAACTATATATTCTACTGTTGCTATTGATGTTGAGACCAGAGAGGCACTATAATGTTTTATTCTAGTAATAGTAGTAGTAGTAGACCAGAGAGGCACTATAATGTTTTATTCTAGTAATAGTAGTAGTAGTACAACAGAGAGGCACTATGATGTTTTATTCCAATAGTTATAGTAGTAGTAGCAGCAGCAGCAGTAGTAGAAGTAGTAATAGTAGTAGTGGTAGTTGTAGAAACAGTAATACTAGTAGCAGAAGTAGCAGTAGTAGTAGCAGTAGCAATAGCAGCGACAGTACTAGTAGGAACAGCAGAGGTAATAGTAGTAGTAGAAGTAGCAGTGGTAGTAGCAGTAGTAGTAGTAGTAATAGCAGCAGTACTTGTAGTAGCAGAAACAGCAATAGTATCAGGAGGAGAAGCAAAGGTAAGAACACATCTACATAGCACTTGAGGATTTATAAAGCACTTGCCTCCTAACCTCATTTAGTATGCAATTGTTTTAGTACAAGTTGAGTAAAGTTCAGGATTCCAAAATTCAGTACAAGAAGCACAGGGCATAACAAGACAGAAAAAGTAATGCAAGACAGCTTTATTGAGGGAAAAATAAGAAAAGTAAGTCAAGAACGATGGAAGCAAGTCAGGTCTGGTGGAGCCTGGTGGAATGGGGCACTCAAAAGGGTAAAAGTCCAGTGAGTTTTTATAGCGTTTTTATCTGGACCAAGTAGGACCAGGCATTGGGGAAATGGAGGAACGAGTTCAGAGCTGGGACTGACTAGTCTTAATTCATGCTGAGAAGAATGCCCGAAAAAATGGCCACTAGTTGATTTTTAAACTCCCTGCTAGCTGAAGAGAAAAGAGGTCATTACTTCAGGTCTTACTTTGACAGGATGACTCAAGGGATTTGAACTTCTCTGGAGAGTTCTTCTTTTAGTGGGAGGGGGAGACGACTGAAATCCTTACAGGAGTATAGCTTTTATTGTCCCTGTTTTACAGAGAAAACAGAATCTCAAAGCAACAGTGTGATATGGTGAAGGATACTGTGTCTGGAGTCAGGAATTACCTGCCTGTCACATTAGCACTATGAAGATAAGCAAATCACTTAGCTTCTCTGAATGTTTTCTTCTAGGTTCTAAATTCTAGGAAAAATGAAGTTGATGATACCTACAGTACCTATTCCACAGGGTTTTCATGATGATCAAGTGAAGTAGCATATGTAAAGTGTTTTGTAAACCTTCAAATATTAAATAATATCAGCCATTATTATTTAAATCACTTGCCCAAACTCACAAAATTAGTGTAAATTCCAAAACTTGAACCTAGGTCTCGTTACTACAGAAATATTATTCTTTCCACATATTATACTACCTTATCTAAAATAACAATTCAGGTGGTAGCAATATTTGAGTCATTTGGAGGGGAGGAGGTGGGGGTGGGGGCAGAGATGGAGCAGGGAATGGAGTATTACTTATGTTCAAACTGAAATGTCATTAACATGCGCCTCCATTACTCTATCAAATATTCTCAGCCATCCTGATAACTTAATATTGTAATATTCTTTTCATAAATATCAAGTCAATTTTCAATGACATCTTTCACTCCCATGCATTATAGTTTATTTGTCCTTGAATGCAATAAGTAGTATGACCTGCAAATCTCATTAGGTTGGCCTCCATTTATGCTAAATCATTTGCTCTTCTAGTGTCTGATGCCTTATAAACCAATTGAAGTATTAGTGGCTTTTACTAATCATTTTCTCTTTAGAATTAAACTGAGAAATTCCTTTTTTATTGCCAACATCAGAGGAAATATATGTGTATAATACACATTTATTTATTATTTATAAGCATATATAGACATAATATAGTTTTGCTTCATTCTTATTATGAAAACACTATTTAAGAATCCTGTAGTGAGTACAACAGTAATCTTGGGTCACTGTGTCAGGGACAGCTGTAAAAGTGGCAGCGATCATTAATATCCTCATTCTTATTTGCTTCAGAGTCTCACGTTATTTATCCCATGTGAATTTAAATCTCCCACCAGAAGCAATAACTCTCCCTCCCCCTTATGGCTAAAAGGCTACTTGGCTCAAAAGTCATTTGCTATACTTTAAAATTTTTCTTAAGGCCTTCCAAAGCCATTGGAATGTTACTTGCCATTACTAGATGCCAAGGGCAGACTGCTTAACTGTGGCACTCTAAAACACTGCCAGTGAACTGAAAATAATAAGTAGGGCGACAACCTCAACAATAACGGCTCCACAACATCTCAAATCTACGTCGATTGAAACTTCCTCAAGATTTTATTGATGTCTTGGCTTGACCAAGATAGATGTGCTCTATGCCAAGAATACTCAGATTTAAGTTTGAATCACAATTAGAAATATACATATATGATATATGCATGTAAATAATATATATAAATTGTCTAATAGATATTACTAATACATAAGAATCTGTAAGACAAACATTGATACATGCTAATTCTTAGTTTGTCTAGTAAAAAATATATAGGATATTCCACAAAAAAACAGGCATTATGTTAATGATCTAATACTCCAGTTATATACTATAAGAACTTGCAATCTAAATTTTAACCAAATATAATTGTTGAATTCATAGGCAATCAAGGCACTTACAGAAAATCAAATAAGAAAACTATTTTTTATTGAGAAATATTGTTGTTCAGTCATTTGAGTCACGTCTGACTCTTCATGACCCCATTTGGGATTTTCTTGGCAAAGATATTGGAGTGGTTTGCCATTTCCAGCTCCAATTCATTTTACAGATGAGGAACTGAGGCAAACAGGGTTAAGTAACTTGCCCAGAGTCACATATTGTCAAATACATTGAGTCAAATTGTTAGTCTTGACAGGTCAGCACAGTGTTAAAATACATGCTTAATTCAAGTAATTCTATTATCTATCATCCCTTAAATTTAAGAAAAAATAAACATTGAAAACATTCAGTATTACCATCAGAATGAATATCTAAGAATTACCTGAAAGGTGAAAATTCCCTCCAGTGATAATTCCTGAACTAACACATATTAAGATTGTTTCAGTGGATCTAGTTTTCGAAAGAAACTCTGTGTCAACCCAGCAATCTGAATATGAAAATGTTTTTCACAATTTTCTCTTCAAAATGTTTTTGACAATTTCCTCTTCAGAGTTAAACCAAGAGGCTACTCTCTTTTATTGCCAGCAGAAGAGGACATGTACTTACTCCTGTCCATGGTTCTGAAAGCTGGCTAACCTATGAAGCAGGCTACCACTCATAATGCTGAAACAACTGAACCTCTGAAATTTCAATTACTTGCTAAAGGTAAGCAGAATGCACTCTAGGATTTAGTTGGGGTCCCTGAAGGCAGCAGAGGTGGGCAGCACAATTAGGTTCACAGATTGTGACATATCTAACTATCCTTTAGCATACTAAATTGTTTTCAGAGCTTTGGGAGCATATTTGGAGAGAAACTCATTACATAACTCCATGACCCAAAGAATATGGTCTCATGGGGTTTAGTGACCTATTCTTTTAATCTGTCTTCTGAATTCTGTATGTTTTACCCCCATGAATAAGTCAAATATTGCTGAATCAAGTTGGGGAGTCATATTTTCTGTGTATCCCAAGATCAAGGCTCTTTCTTGGAGCCTATGGACTTGGAGTTTCTATGTCCTTTTGGGGATTAGAGCGAAACAAGAGCTGCTTCTGCATGAACTGGTCCACTAGATGAAAATGACCCAAGCAAGTTTCTCAGTCTCTTTCCTGAGGTACAACCTTCTGAAACCCTCTTGATTCATCAGAATAGGGGGTATAACAGAGCACTAGCCATCAAATAGTGAAATATCTTGCTCCTTCTGGGATGGATTTTCCTAATGGTAGATGTAGGTGAGGCCAAAGAAAGCAAAAAGAAAAAGCTTCATGCATGAAACCAGGGATTGGCTAGCAGGTAAGCAATTACTAAGACAGACGTTCCACTAGTGCATTGATTCACCAAAAGGCTACACTTGCATCTCTACTGAAAGCCTGAAAAAAATGACACAGTTAATCACAGCTACAAAAAAGTCTCATAGATGCATTAGAACAGGGCATATAGACATACAGGACTGTGGAAAAGATCTAATCAAAAGATCATCAAAGCAAAAGGAGGCAGCATTAGACTTTCCCAGATTTTTCAGAACTGCGGTTTCTTTGAGAACTTACTAGTCACGTTGAAACTTTCTCATTGAAATGGGAAAGTGAATAGTGACGATATTACCAAAGTTTTCACTTCCTAATGACTTTTTTCATCAGTTGAATGGAGATTATTGCAAGGGTAAGATAATTAGTAGTTCCCAATTAGTGTGAAAAATGAATCTTATGAAGTAGTCACATTATTTGAATTTACATTGCATATTTCCATTGGGCTAGAACTCATTACCATATTTTACAGAATTATGATTTCAAATAGGATGAATTTGAATTCAGTGGGCCACTTTATAACATTCATTATTTGCACTAATTGGGACTCAGTTTTTTTGTAGCTCCTGGAAGAAGGTGGGGATTTTGGTTTTGTTTTTGTTTCTAACTACTGTAAATACATGCAGATTCCAGAACCTGAACAGTGTTTCCCTCAACCATGATTATTTAGATTGTGGATAGCATCCAGTTAGTGTTAGACATATTGTCTCACTGCTGATGACAATAAAGGCAAAAAAAGAGCATGAGGAAATGAAAATTAAGCTCATGAAAGGAGAGAGAGGGAAGGGAAAGTAAAGGAAGAGGAGTCAAACTGCTTACACAGCTCAAAGAAGAGGCAATTATAGAAATGACATAGCATCAACAGTAGTAACAAGGTATCCACCCCACTCTCCTCAATAGACCTAGATCCTGACTCCATCATCCATTATGTTGGCTACCCCTCATGCTTTACATTATTTGCAAAGTTGATAAAGGTCATCTATATAACCATTCAAGTCACTGATAAAAATATTACTCAACACAGCATCTAAGATATCCCGGAGGTACTCTGTTAGCGATTTCCTTCCAAGTTGACATTGACCCATTAATGACTTCTTATTAAGTTAATCATTCATCCAGTTCCAAATCTACCTAATTATTATCCGGGAAGCTACATTTCTTCTTTCCTTCAAGGATCGTATGAGAGACTTTGTCAAACACAGTGCCTAAATTAGGCAAACTTTGTTACATGTTCCCAAACTACCAGTCTAGTAGTTCTTTATTTCTTAATTAGATTTTTTTATTCTAGTAGTTCTTTAAAAAGTAAATGAAGTTGGTTGGATATAAGCAGTCCTTTTTAAAGTAAGTTTTTTAAAAAATTAACAAGCATTTTTTTATCCTTCCTTCACTGAAAAAGAAATTGTTGGGACAGTGAGTAGAGCACCAGCCCTGGAGTCAGGAGGACCTGAGTTCAAATCCGGCCTCAGACACTTGACATACTTACTAGCTGTGTGACCTTTGGCAAGTCACTTAACCCCAATTGCCCTGCTTTCTCCCCTCCAAAAAAAGAAAGAAAGAAAATTATTCTTATAACAAATATGCATAGTATGAAGGCATGGTGGCTTTTGTGATCAGCAATTCTATTTCTAAATGTTTAGAGGTGATTTTTTTTAATTATGCATTCCAAACATTTCCTAAGAATAAAAGTCATATTCACAAGCTTATAGTCTAAACATTCCACCATTGTCCCCTCTTTTGAAAATGGTATAATTACCCTTCTCTAAGCATATAACATCTCTCCATTTCTCCGTAATCATTTGCAAAATGGGGACAATAAGAGTACCTACCACGCATGGTTGTTGTGAGGATCACAAAAGATAATATGTAAAGCACTTTGCAAACTTTACAATGCTAAATGAATGGAAGCCATCATTATTATTACTATTATGAAAAACTCTAGGAGACTGGCAGGACTGGCAATAAATTTGATAGAAGGATTTGGGGATTTTTCTCAGGGCCAGATGTAGGTTTTATAGCTATACCGGAAGAACCACTCATTCTCCTCTTAAATGGTGGCACCCCTTTCCCAGGGGCTCAAATTTTGCTACTGACACTATCATACATAAGGTGCTATGAAAAGTAATGCATTCTGGGCAAAAATTCCTCCAGTTCTTGACAGAGAACAACCAAGACTATTACTAGATCTCCCATGATGTGAAGCAGGGAGTTTATGCCTAGAGCAGGGGTGGAGAATCTGTGGCCTTAAGCCACATGTGGCTTTCTAGGTCCTTGGGTGCAGCCTTTTGACTGAGTCCAAGTTTTACAGAACAAATCCTTTTATCAAGGGGATTTGTTCTGTAAAGTTTGGATTCGGTCAAATTGCCACACTTGAGGACCTAAAGGGCCACATGTGGCCTTGAGGCCACAGGTTCCCTGCCCCTAGCCTGGAGAAAAGCAAGACTGTCCTGTTCCATCTGGACAGTAAATGGAATTGGGTCCATGACGATCAGCATCTTGCTGTCCTCCAAAAGTATCCTTAAGCCCAACAAGAGAGACTTGGGGACTAGAGGATAGGTACGCAGTTAAGTTTCTCCCTGCTCAACTGCTGTGTAGGAACAAGAGAAATACCACATGTCTAAGGGGCTAGATATAAGCAAGAGACTTATTTAAGTACAGTGAGAATGTTGGATTAGCAAAGCAGTGTGTGAGGGGCCAGAAGCAAGGTGTCCAAGTATCATAGCAACAAGCTTAGATAGCTAATCAGCAAACAAGATACAAGACACGGGAAGATTAATTCAAATACGTGCTCAAAACAACAGGTCACCAAGAGAGAAAGGTCAAGGCAAGTTTTCAGAACACTCTAATTTCTATCTCTAGATAGGTTTGGGCATCTGCTCTCTTTTCCCTCATTTGTTATCTTTTTAGGCAGCTAGGTGATGTAATGATTAGAGCACTGGACTTTGAGTCAAGGTCTGAGTTCAAATCCTGCTTGCGCAAGTGCTACAGGCACATCTATTGAAGATTCAGAAAAGAAAGTTCTTATTTTTTTCAAAAGTCCTTGGCACTGTCAAATGGTTCAATGCTAGAGATTGATACAATTTTTATCAGTGAAATGACATTAAACAAGAGATATTAACATCTGTTTTGCCACTGTACTCTAAGGACAATGAGATATCTCCATCTGACTTGCAACTAAAACCTTAATATATGTTGTCTCCCCCAATAGAATGTGAGTTCTTGAAAGCTGGGACTGTCTTACCTTTCCATTTGGATCTCCAGTGCTTAGTGTTTTGTACATTATAAACCCTTGATGCTTTATTTATTCATTTATTCACTTAATATCTCTCAGTCTTAGTTTCCTCACTTGTAAAATTAGAAAAATAACAGCTCCTACTTTCTAGGGTTATTGTGAGGACAAAATAAGATAATATATGTAAAGTGTTTTGTAAACCTTAAAGATATACACACATATGTGTGTATATATATACATATATATGTATATATATATATATATATATATGTATATATATATGTATATATATATTAAACTAGGAAGAGTGGATATAATCCTACCCCCTTGGGTTCTACTTAAAGAAACAGAGTTGCTCTGGCTGCTAACAGGAGATTGCTGTGTCATAGTGGATACCAATTACCTCTATCTTGGAGCAGTTTACTTCCCCCCTCAGTTTCCCCATTTATAAAATTAAGAAGTTGAACTAGATAATATCAAAGGTGCCTCCTAGTTCTTACATTCTATGATTACTCCAATGATGGCAAGCCAGTCTTTTATGGAGCTCTAGATGTAGAAACTCTAAGCTTATGTAAGTTGGTATATGCTTTGGTCCAACTCTCTCCAGGCCAGGCCTGTTACATCAGGCCCTGAGAGTGATAGGGCATCCTAAGGGTTTGTGAGGTATCTCCATTATCTTCCATTGGCTAGAGCTTTCATTGTGTTTTCCAGCAACTAGAACTTCAAATCAATGTAACCATTTGTCACTGGATGGGTTTTTCAAAGGGATATTTACTTCACAGATATAGCAAGAACAAATTTGCAAATATTCTCACCAACACTTCATAAATATGTTTCCTTCCTACAACTCCTTGGAGAGGAGGTGGGGAATTAAACTTACAATTTAGCTAGGTTCCTCAGTAGCATTGTTGCCACCAAGGCCACATCCAAAGGGAACATCAATGCCAACATCAGCTGGGCTGAAGTCCTGAAGATCACTCCAGGTGATTACTCTGCTAGACTGGTTGCAACACAAGCTTAGATTGTTGGGTTCTCATGTTCCTGTGGCTAATACTCCTACTCTTTGAAACTCCCAACATCAAAGATTCCACTTTCTATAGAAGAGGAAAGAATGAGTAAAAATAAAATTTGGGACTTAAGACCATTTATCAGAAACCACATGGCCTCAGTAAGGAAAGTCTCCAGGACCTGTACTCTTATAGTATGCTTTATTAAATGTACTGAGTGACAGAGTTAACTAGCTCCCCATGCATGAGCTCCACAAAGAGGTGGCCAGAGCTGACTTTGTCCCTTTTGAAAAAGCCATCAGTTCTGGCTATGTGGCTAGTAGACAAAGGCACCTCCCAACCATATGGTAGGCCACTGAAACAAGTGGCAAAAAGTCCTTGCATTTAATTCCTTCAAAAGTCATCCCAACTCTCCCAGAAAACATTCCTTAGCCTCCTCCACATGGAGACACTATTTTAGCAGTCTGATGATGTGCTAGACCCCCATTATATTTGCAATTTGACTTTAAATAATTCAAATTTCCAGTGCCTGCATGATTTGAGAGGTAATATAGATAGAGCTACTTATTGTTGAATCTGTAATGAAACCAAAGATGAATTTGTAGGAAATTAATATTCATCTTTAAAAGAAAATTTAAAAAGCATTTTGATAAAAGTTTATTCTACTAAAATAATGGTTTGACCCTTCCATGAGCTGCCATCTTTAGTGTTTTATGGCTGCATAGTTTAACAAATTACTATTTCTCTATCTCCGACACGACTGTAGCTTTTGAATTTGTTTAATAACAGTATATTATTTTGTTATTTGACAGCATTAACTTTTTTTTCAGTTTGGAAGGAAAGATCCCCTAAGTGGATGGCAATCTAGGCTAGCTTCCAAAAGTTGTTTTCTATTAATTTCTGAGAACAGATGAACTGCTAGTCAGTGATCTCGTTTCCAACAGTCATTTGGATAGGCTATAAAACTGAGTCACTATTTGCATTCCAACTTTATTTGCCACATGGTTTATGAGTACACCAAGAATGAAGATGAGCTTTTTTGAAATTAAATGAGATTTGGCCAAAACTGCAAACAGTGCTGACAATTCTTTGTCAGCATGTAAAAATGTAAAAACTGCTTTCAAGCCAGTGACCATGGGTGTGATCTAGTGGAAAGAACTCATGATTTCTTTCATTTCCTTTTTTATTATTATATTCCAAATTCAAAAGTATACCTTCCCAAGGGAAATATTTCACTATTGATATATTGGTATGTAATTTCTCATTAAATGCCTGCCTGTGGCAATGTAGCCATCTATAGAACATTACCACATGATTTGAAAATGTCATGTTTCTCGTTTAGGTGCATTTTTGTTTTGCAAATGCTACATGATTATGCCTCCGGTGAACTCAAAGATAATTTCTATATCTACAACTGAATGGTAGATTAAGTTCATGCCAACAGTCTGTGTTATACAGATCAATTGCATATGTTATTACCATTTAAAATAATGTCTCTTGTAGAAAGAGACCCACTAATGAGTTGTTGGTAGAGTCATGAATTGGTTCAACCATTCTATAAAGCAATTTGTAATTATGTGAAGAAAGTGGTTAATATATACATATCCTTTGACTCAGAGATTCTACTGCTAGGTATATGCCCTCAAAGAGGTCAATGACAAAAAAAGGTCCCATATAAAGTGAAATATATATATATATACATATATATATGTGTATATATATATATGTGTGTGTATATATATATATATATATAATAGGACTTTTTTTTAGTTTCAAAGGACTAGAAATAAAGTAAATACCCATAGATTAGGGAATGGCTAAACAAGTTGTGGCACATGATTATGATGGAATAATACTGAGTTATAGGAAACAGTGAACACAATTAATACAAAGATGCATGGGAAGATTAATATGAAATTATGCAAAGTAAACTAAACAGAGCCAGGAAAATAACACATACAATGACTACCACAATATAAATGGAAAGTATAGTAACAATAAAACTATTGGAAATAAAGCTGGAAAATATAATGACCAAGCTTGTTTCCAAAGAAACCATATGAAAAAGCATGTCTTCCTGCTTCTTAACAGAGGGAGGACTATATGTGTGAAACATATAATGTCAGATTTAAATATATATTATATATAGGCTACTATTGCTGGATTATCATGGCCCTCTAAGTCTGCTCTCTGACCTATTACCAGTTCTTTCAATAATTGGATTTTCTCAATTCCCCTGGCTACCTTAGTTATTTTGCTCCAGATGTGCTTCAGCTTGTCAAAAAAGAAATTTGTATGATTTCATTTGTATAGAAATGTCCAATGTTGGGTTCCTGCCACTAGTGTAGGTGAACAGCTCAACTTTAACTTAAAAATTTAGTGTTTTAGGGCATTGAGAGGTTAAGCACAGTAGAGTTACTCAGTCAGTGTGTGTCAGAGGTGGGACAAACAATGTTTCATGAAAACCTGGTTTTTAAAAAAAATGCGTATGACCCATCACAACAAAAGAATACTTCCAGCCGAAACATTGATTTCCTATCATATAAAGCAGTCAAGAACAATCAAGTCTGGAAAATTTCCTACATCTTCTCATTGTCCCATGCCTTTCAACAATCAAGCCAAATACAGTTATAAGTTCTGGAGCCTGTGGTCAGGGCATACTCTTGATGCTTTATGAAAAGTCGCTGTAGAAGCTGACATTAAAAAAAAAAAACTCTCTCCAAGGGTAATCCCTAAGGGAGCCGGAAGTTAACAGACAAGGAACACATTTGGGAATTGCTCTGAGGTTCCTGAAGCCCTATTATAGTCACTTGTTAGGACTAAAAGTAATTCTATTTTTTCATTTTCCATAATTTCACCATCCTAATTGGGTCAAGGGGGAGATATAAAAGCACCACTCATACTTTTTTTTGCTTTTCCTTTGACATATCTCCTTGTAAATTGCTTGAAAGAGATACACTGAACATTTGTTGCTACTACAGTTTCATCCCGGAGCACAATGTCTTTTTGACATATGGTTACACCTGATTACTTTTCATGTCAACATTAAAGATGAACATCTTTTTTTTCAGGAGAGGGTGATAAAGTTTATTTAAGGGTGACGCTGCTGCGGTGTTAAAAACCCTAACATCAAAAAGAATGCTGAAAGCCTGGATTAGTTTCCGAGCATGTCTGAATTTGAATCAGGTAGGTTTACAAGGTGTGACATGAGAGTAATGGTGCATGGGTATCACATAAGATAGAGTTCTGGATTTGGAGTCAAGAGGACCTGAGGTGGAATATTTTCTTAGACACTAGCTGTGTGAGCTGGGGCAAGTCATTTAACTTTTCCCAGTTTGTTTCCTCATCTGTAAAATGGGCATTATAATAGCATCTATTTCATAGGGTTGCTATGAGGATCAAATGAGATAATTATGGGAAGCTCTTTTTAAACCTTAAAGTATTATTTAGGTGTTAGCTCCAGTGATTTCTGATCCTTAAGATACAATATTCAAAATAGAGCACCCTAGCACAATGTTTTGAGCTTAATAATAATAACAGTTCATTTTTTACATAACACCTTCAATTTTACAGAGTGCTTTAATCTCAACCACCTCTTAATGTGGGTGGTACACATAGCATTGTTCCCACTTTACAGATGAGGAAACTGGAGCTCAGACAGTCTAAGTGACATACCCAGAGTCAGATCTCCTGATTCCAAGTGTTTTTCCTGCTACACTGCAAGGTATTTCATTCAGTAAATCTTTGTTGAATAAATGTTTGAATGAATGAGCCTATTATTCTTTCTTGATAGCCAAATGTGGCCAGTCTTCAGCAGTAGCCTAGCGAAAATTCTTGTAAGCTCCAGGAATGACTAGATCAGAGGTGGGGAACCTGCAGCCTCGAGGCCACATGTGGCCCTCTAGGTCCTCAAGTGCAGCCCTTTGACTGAATCCAAACTCCACAGATTTCTTTTGTGAAGTTTGGATTCAGTCAAAGGGCTGCACTTGAGGACCTAGAGGGCTGCATGTGGCCTCAAGACTGCAGGTTCTCCCCCTTGGACCAGATAGACTCTTAATTTACTTTTGAAGTTGGTATTTTTAGTACACTATAATCATGGGGGCATTTCCACCATCACATCTCTCTCAGTTTACTCAAAAGTGAATTCCATGTAGAGTTGATTAATGATGTCTCTTTCTGCTCTCCCTGGGAGTGAATGGAGAGTGTCAGGAGAATTGAATATTGACAGAGAAGCTTGATAACTTGCTGCCAACAACTTGGAATAATTTAAACTGCAATAAAATCCTGCATATGAGAACTTTCCTTATGCTATTTTGAAAACATTTCAAAATAAATTACATGGAATTTTAAATAGCTGCCAGAGAAAATATATTTTTCAGCCCTCTTACGAAGGGGAAGTGCTAAGTTCTTAAAATTCCAGACAGATAGTCAAACCAATTTCTCTTACATAATAATTATTCTTATCTTGCTTTTTCCTAATGACAGAGTTTCATCTGACAATTGTAAATCCCCCTAGGTTTCTTAATCATATGCTACAGTATAAATATGTTGTGTCTTAAGGTATTTGAATGAGTAATTAATCATTATAAGACATATTTTTAATACCCTGCTTGTCTATGAAGTATGTCATTGCTTATTTGGCTTTCTTACTCCATGCTGAGCTAGTTGTGAATGAAACTACCCAAAACTTTAATAAGAGGATTAATGTGAAAATGGTCCTGACCAAAATGGTTTTTGTATTTTCTGTCCATTGTTTATAAAATCCAGGTTAAGTGGCCATTTCTACTTTCCTCCTATACAATATCAGGATTATTTACTTCACTCCTCCGCAATTCCAGTATTGCCTTGATACTTTGCAAGAATAGGAATAGAACTAAAAATAGACATCTCTCCCATGTTTCATGAGCAGCTATGACCAAAAACCTGGAATTCTACTTCTTATTATGTCTCTTTGCATTCCAATAGGCTGGAGCTTGGACAGATGATTTTCAGTCCTTCACTGGGCCTTTACTGTATTCAACTTCTTTCTAGGGCAGCCTGTCCTGGGTACTATTCACAGTGGGGGCAATGACTCAGAAACTCAAAGAGAAAGGGGACCCACCTTCTAAGTAGACAGTTTTTCCAACTCCCCAAGATCTTGGCTGCCCCTGAACTTTATCTGCAAAGGGATTGTGGGAAGAAGACTCTCAGAAAGAAAGACAACAGGAGCTATCAGGGAAAAGCTGCTGTGGTATCTCTTAGAGTTGCCCCACATAGAACCAACGTTAAACTGAGTGATGTTGAGTCAGAAATGATGGCGGTCCCAAGCATGGGAAGAATCTGCACCTCTATTGAAGTTGTTTAGGAAGGAAGAAGCACTGACTCTTCTCACTCCCCTGCAGTCTCTCCAGGGATGACCCAAATGCTCACACAGTTGAGACATTCATTTCCATTCCCTGCTTCCCTCTGGTCCCTGCTAGGCTATTCAAAAAGACAGCTGGGTCTTTAGAAGATTCATTCTTTCCTCAATGTTCCCTTTTACTTCTAGTGTCTAAAATGGGGTGAAACTGTTAGCCAATAACAAAAGTTCCATCTTAAAGTGTTTACCTAATGCACAGGAGTACAGAAGAGAGATGAGGTGAATTCCTCTTTCAGAGATAAGACACATGTGCATCCAGTGAAGGTGCATTGGAAGTTAGAGGTACATAGAAGCAAAGGAGGGCTGACCTTATCTTCTGTAAGCCTTATAAAAACATTTAAGGCAAAATGTAGAAATATATCTTTACACTTATTTTCTGTCTCTTTTGTGAAAGAAAGCAGAAATCCAAAAAGTCCATGGTCGGGGAGTGAACAGCTACTTTAATCTGAAAGGCTTTGGAGGATTGATCCCTTTTCAAAGGACTCCTTTGGACAATTAAAAAGAAATAAACTCAGAGGAGAGGAAACAGTGAGTACCAAGCAGGTGCAGTAGTTCAGTCAGAAGGCATTGAATGTGAATGTGCAGGTACCATAATGACACTAATGTACATCAAATTATTTCATTAATATTTTTTTCATAAAAAGCAAATAATGATGAAAGGGCATAAAAGTGATTTTATGTAAAGGAAAAGAGTTGTATTTATTGTCAAGGGATGTAAGATATTGTCACTGTTATGGATGAATATTTTGATATTTAATATGAATAGAAAAAGAACTTTGTGTTCATGTAAACTGATAAAATATGTCTATGTATGAAGAAATGTTGATTTTAAGTGGAATTTTGGACAGTTTGAGAAAGAAAATTAACTGTGGTGTGAATTTGAAGGCTTAGATCTCTTTGCTAACAATGTAGAATGATGCCTCACTTGTGTGGAAACAATTTGATGTTATGAAGAGGCAGAGAAGGATTTTTTACTTATTAAAAATAAATGAGTGGAAAAAATCTTAAGAGACTAAATGCCTTTTGGGGGACTTAAAAGCAAGCTTAATTTGCATACACATATCTGTGTGTATATATATATATATATGCCATATATATATATACTTTTAATGTTATACCAGTCAAAAAAACCAAGGGGATACATTCTAGAACTTGATTTTTTTAAAAAAAGGAAATTTCATTTGAAAAAATGAAATCTCTAGACTATCAAGAAAAAGTATGATAAGAGGTAAGGACAAAGGGGGAATAGCACTTCCAGACTTCAAACTACATTATAAAACAGAAATCATCAAAACTACCTGGTATTATTTTTAAAATAGAAAGAAAAGAACAGAACAGAAAAGTTTAGGGAGAATCAGGAACAACGAAATTCAACATAATGGAAAAGATGTTCCTAATTCATTCTAAATGGACATGTTATCTTAATGTTACAGATTATACTATTAAAAATTAGAATAGAAAAACATCAAATGCCTCTCACAGTTATGAGTGGAAGGTGTTTCCTTAATCATATAATGGGTGGAGATAATTACAAAAGATAAAATAGATAAATTTTATTACATGAGACTAAAAAATTTCTGCACAGACAAAATCAAAATACCTAGGAAAAGAAGGGAAGTAGTCGATTGGGGGAAATTCTTTTGTATCAAATTTCCATGATAAATGCTTGGCATCCAAAATATATTAACAATTAACATACATACACACATATATATGTACACATATGTATGATTGCTTATGTATGTGTACATATATTATATATGTAACCTAATAGCCATTCCCCAATAGATAAATAGCCAAAGGATGTGAACAAACAGTTCTGAAAACAATTGCAAGGTATTACCAACCACATGAAAGAATTCTCCAAATCGCTAATAATAGAAATGCAGGACAAAACAATTCTTAAGTTTTATCTCACACCCTGAAAACTGGCAAAGATGACTCCCAAAATGGTGGTAGTCGGTATTGGGGACTGTTAGATGGTGCAATGGATAGAGCACCAGACCTGGAGTCAGGAAGATCTGAGTTCAAATTTGGCTTCAGACAATTCATAGCTATGTGACCCTGGGTAGGTCACTTACCTCTTTTGGCCTCTGTTTCCTCATCTGGAGAATGAGCTGGAGAAGGAAATGGCAAACTACTCCAGTATCTTTGCAAAGAAAACCCAAAGGGGTCACAAAGAGTCAGATGTGACTAAAAATGACTATACAGCAATAAAGTCAATGTTGGAGAGGTTATGAGATGATAGGTACACTAATGAATTATTGGTAGAACTAGGAATTGGCACAATCATTTTGGAAAGCAATTTGGAATTATGCAAATAAAGTGACTAAAAATCTATAGCCTTAGAGAGATTGTATTGCTAAGATTATGCCCCAAGAAAGTCATTGATAAGAAGAAAGTCTTTATATACACAAAAATATCTATAGTAGCATCTTTTGTGATAGCAAAGAATTGTAAACAAAGTAGATGCCCAACAATTTGGGAAATAGCTAGACAAATTGTACTACTTGAATGGAACAAAATTTCACTGCTGTGTAAAAAAAAAATTATGTATATGATGAAAACCAAAAAGCATGGAAAGATCTCTATGAGCTGCTGCATAGTAAAGTGAGCAAGAAAATAATATACACAATACAACAATGTACCACCTCATGCAAAAATAAAATCAGAAGCAAATGTAGCAAAATTATAAAAAAAAAACCAGCATAACATGACATAGGAGATATGAGAGGACACCGCCGACTCACCCCTTTGTGAAGGTGTGAGGTCCCCAGGTGTTGCACATTGCGTGTTTTTAGACTTTTTCAATGTATTGATCAGTTTTGATGATTTTTTCCTCTTCTTTTTTGTTTTTATGAAATACTATTTATTATATGAAATGACTTTCTAAGAGGGGAAGAGAAAGGGATACTGGAGGAACTATGACAGTGTAAAAAAAAAAACAAAAGACATCAATAAGAACTTATTTTTTAAAAAAAAAATGTTGATAGACAGCGTTTCCCTATGCCAATTGAATCAAAAGTCCGGAGCAACCTTTCTATAAGAATAAGTGTGACGGATAGGAGTGTTAGGTTTGACACGAGGAAGAATGGGTTCAAACCCTACCTTTCACATTTACTACCAAGTTCACTTAGTGAATGAATTGTCTAAGACCTAACTTCAGACAAACTGCAATCTGCCTTAGTGGCAAGGGTTCTCAGTCCATCAAAATCACCAATCTTTGATGTATTGGTGAGCTTTCTATAATTATTTTCATAATTCCCATATAACCTCAAGTACCTATATTCCTAACTAAAAAAGAAGCTAGGCACATTTATGTGAATTGGGATAATTTCAGACACTTATTCAACAAAAATTTATTTATCAGATGGAGCAACCAAAGACTCCCTGACTCAGAGAAAGTACTTCAGATCTTCACTGAGAGATAGATTTTAGAATTTCACCTCCTTCACTTCCCTGTTCACCACCTCTCATCGATATCTCTGCATCTTCTATCCCCCACTTCAGTACCAGTATTCATGGCTATCCTGTTTCTTTTTTCCTTTCTCCTTCTTAACTTCTTCCACTCCCACCAACCCAGGCCTGGGTCAGTGTTTGAGACTGGCTTTTGCTCTGCTGGAGTGATCGGGCAGTATATTCACTTTTCACCAAGATTGGCAGAGTGATTAGTCCCTCTCACCTCCAAGGTTTGTATGACAGTAAAAATGCTTTGCTTCTTTCATCATGAAAATAATAGCAACACACACCTAAGTGACAATGTTTTCCCTTTTATTCAGCAATACAAAAGGATCTATACCCACAGCCAGGCCAAGTCTGTCTGGGTTGAAACATGACTTCCTTGAGCACCCTATTCATGCTTTTCTAAATCTCTTGTTCATTTTTTTTTCCTTTTCTTTTTGAGGCAATCGGGTTAAGTTATTTGCCTGGAGTCATATAACTAGTCACATAGTAAGTGTCTGAGATTGGTTTTGAATTCAGGTCTTCCTCACTCCAAGCCTGGTGCTCTATCCAGTGTACCACTTAGCTGCCCCTTTCCCTTGTTATTTAGATCTAATACTCTAGTTCTATTTAACACCAATTGCCAGTAGGACACACATCCTGACTTGTTTATCCTGTAGTTACTTGAAACTCAGCATGTCCAAAGTTTGATTTCATCATTGTTTTTCACAAATGGACTCCTTTTCCAAACTATCCTATTTTGGTCAATAGTACCATTGCACTTCCAGTTTCACTGGCTAGTAACCTGAAGAGATCTTTGATTTTTTCATTTCTTTCATTCCCTATATCCCTAAGTTTGTGTTGTTTCTTTCTTCTATACTTATATCAGATTTGCCTACCTTTTTTCCAGGCCCATTAATACCACTCAAGTTTGGGTAGTCATTACCTCACCTTCATTATTACATTAGCCTCTCCTTTGTCTCTTCTCCTTTCAATCAATACAGTTCACTGCTAACAAAATGTCACTTTCATCACATCATTACCTTCTCAAAGAAACTATTATAGCATGCACATTCACTCAGTCAAATATTTATTGAGGTTCTCCTGTCTTAGACCACACTATGAGGTAGTGTGCTATGAGGGAGAAAATGATTAAATAAGATACATCACATCAAATTTCCTCGGTTTGACTTTTAGAGACCTTTCATTATATTACTCCATTCTTATTTCACTCTGTGCCCCAACACAAGCTCTCCATTTTCATCGTGCTAGTCTCTTTACTATCTATACACATTCCATGGTCACTTTGCCTCCATACTTTTGCCTATGCTATAGCCCCTACCTGTAATACACTCTTTCTTCCCATCAACTTAAATAAATTCTAACAGGTAGAAATTATTTGTTCTTCAAAAGAATTTTTAAATTTGCAGAAGATTCATCATAGGTTTTCTTTATAACAGTGAGTCCAACTAGTAGTATATTTAAGATGTAATTCAGTTATATATAAATCCATATACAACTTTTCTAGGACAAATATATAATCAAAAGTGAGATACACTTGTAAATTGTAAACACTTTTCAAATGTGTATTTCTCTCTTACTCATAGCTTTCTGGAGCAGGGACTTTGCTTACTGTCTTTTCTCTATCTCCCCTCAGTATCAAGCTCAGTGTTACATAGCAGGCAGCAATAAAATTAAGATTCACTAATAATACCACAAATACATCAATTTGAGTGAAACTGTTTTATGAAAAGTTTTCACTGGGGAGAAGTGATTTGGATGGCTGCCTGTATGCCTGCTTTATTCCCTGCCAAAAAAATACAAATGTATTGGCTTATTCTCTGCTCTTTTCCCTTAGCCCCAGTTCCTGATTTCTCCCCACTCCCAAAAAGGAGGAAATATTATGGAGTAGAGCCATCTTAAGAGGGAAATAGATTCACAGATAAACATACCCATGTGTCATCCTATTTTCTTGTAAGTTAGTAATGTAACAATCTTTACTTATGGTAGAAGATTTCTTCATCATAGACAGAGATGTTTAAAGTTAATGGTGCTGAAAAGATTTATATGCTCTCACTGAAAACAATGCTTAAAACATCTGGGCTAGTTACTAAACTAGTGTCAGCACAGATTCATCATCTATAAAATGGGAAATAACACCTGTAGATTATTGAGAGGTCTAAATAAGATAATGTATGTAAGGTACTGCACACAATTGGAATAACTATATAAATGTCATCCTCCTTTTCTTTTTCCTCCTCCCCCTTTATATTATTATCTCTAAACACCTCTTTCAAAAACAAGTATTGTGTATTGGGATTTTGGTTTATTTGTAAACTACAAGACAGAACAAACAATATCTACATTTTTTATTTCTCTTACTGCCTAGCACAATACTCTGTGTGTACTTAGGGACTCCTCTGAAATTAGATTGCCTAGTCTTTCAATGATAGACATACAGCCCACTGCTTTGCCAGTATCCAAAGCCTCAGCTTGATAAGACCCACCAGTCCATGAACTCTCCTGGCATAACTTTCAAAAATTCAGAGTGACCTCTGAGTGGAGATTGTAAATAGTAGGTTCTCAGTAATAAATTAATTTGCCTAATGGCTTCAAGAAAATGAAAGTTTTTAATTATGGAAATTTTTAAATTATTTTTAAAAAGGTCACTTCCAATAGAGATGATATCTTGATTTGGCTTCATATAAATAAGATGCCTTCCTTCTCTTTTTACTTCTTTCCCTTTCTTTTCATTTTCTTTGCTTTGCCTTCCCTTTTTTCCTCCTTTCTGGTCACTCCCTTTTCTCTTCACTCACCTTCCCTCCTTCATTTCTTGACTTTCCTTCCCTTTCTTCTCTCTTCTTCTCTTTTCCTCCTCTCTCCTCTCCTTTCTTCCCCTCCTCTCCTTTCCTGTCCTTTCTTCTTTGTGCCCTTTCTCCCTTTTCCTTTCCTGTCCCCTTCCCTTCCCCTTCCTTTCCTTTCCATCACTTTCCCTTCTTTTCCCCTTGCCATCTCCTTCTCTTCCTTTGCCTTCCCTTTCCCCTCTCTTCCCTCTCTTCTTTCTTTCCTTTTCCCTTTTCTTCCTTTCTCTTTCCTATTCATTCCTTATCCCCTTTTTTCTCATTCCCTTCTTCTTTCCAAACAAAAAAACAGTGCCTGCTATAAAAAAAGCTTACATTCTACAAGGAGATGGAAAGAAAGAGACTGTAACAGCAATGTTGCTAGCAGCTGCTGTGGCTGTGTAAGGCCAATAACACCAGCACACAGAAGGACTGCCAACACAGGTTCTTTGATCTGCTTTTCTAAGGAAAGCAACTTTAAGGGGTTAACAATCTCACTTTAATCAAACATACATATATCATTCACTTAGTTCAGGGGGAAAAGCCAGCACCCTGAACTTCACAGCAAATACAAACAGAAATTACAAATAGAAAATATCAACAGATCAAATAACACAAACCAGTAGACAGGCTTCTAGCTTTCTGTCCAACATCTCAGTACGTAGTTAGCAGGGAAGCACCAGTATCTGGGTTTTCAAGCTGGGGGTCTCCAGTGGCTACCCAGAGTCTTGTCTGGTCAAATCACACAACACTCTTCCAGTGAGTGAGAGCCCCAAAGCAAAATGCTGACCTCTGAGTATACATACCCTTCTTAGGGCCCAAAGGCTTCACACCTAATCAGGAAAAGGGTGTGGGCTTGGGGCTTCATACCTAGTTAGCAAAAGGGTGTGGGTCTGGGGCTTCCAAACTTGCAAGATTTAATCAAAGGGACTTGATTACTTTAGCATTCTAAAAGAGAAAACAGTAAAAAGAAAAAAAAAGTCCCACTGTGCTTACCATTATAGATACGTGCACACAAATAAGTAAATCCAAAAACTACATAAAACGCGTGCAAAGTAATGTCAGTCTAAATAACTGGGGAGATTTGTCCTATAGAACAAATGTAAGAAATGGCACTTAAGTTCATTTTTGAAGGAAGCTAGAAATTTTAAGAAGCAAAAGTGAGAAGGGCATGCATTCTAGGTATGAAGGAAAGAGACAATACAGCTTGTGCAAAGGCTCTGAGGTAAGAGATACAATGTTTTGTGTGAAGGATGGCAAGAAGACTAGTTTGGCTGAAACACAGAGTGCAAGTATGTCCTCTTTATATAAAATTAAATCTCATTTTCACCCTTGACTGTTTTAGTGGATTCATGATTTCTCTAACGTGGATACTTCACCAAGGTAAATTTTAAAACCCCTTCCTTGCCTTCTCATCCTATGCAATTTTTTCCATATTTTCCCATAAATCCTCCACAGAAAGTCTACCCTACCTTGTACTAGTCAACATAACACAAGTCCTCCTCTGGATCTTTTACTATCTCAAGGATGCCTCATCTCTGTAGTTATAGCATATACTCCTATGACATCCTGGATTTAAAACTACATCATTACAAATTCTATTCTGATAAAAAGGAGAAAGGACAACTTTTCAAAAATCAGTTCTTAATTTATTAAATCTAAGATCACTGAGCAGACCTATCTGAGGAATACATTGGTTTGCATTTATAGTATCGGCTCATTTAGATGGGGTGGCATATTACAGTTTTTCACTGTCTGTGTGTACAGGATTTATACCCATTATACTAAATCAGAATTTTATTGAGTATACTTGCTAGGCTTCTGGGGACATGATTCGCTGTGGTACACATCTCCCCCACCCCCTTATATACAGCAAGCTGAGTCCTACAGGATTCTGCTGCATGATGAACAAGAGCCAATACTGAACTTTGCCACTTCCTGTCTTTGCCTTTGGAAAGCAACAAATGAGTGTCCCACAAAGGAGATGTGGTTTGCTCATCCTTTTGGGAGTCACAAAACTACAAGCATTTGCTCTGCTCTGTCCTGCCCTGCTTGGGTCACAATCTAGAATGATAGGATTGTAAAGTCTATTCCAAAGCAGCTAAATAAGGCAGAGGAGCCTAATCCTGAAGAAGGCTAAGGTACTCTGCACTCCTTGAGCTCTTTAAAAGGAATTCAAGGAAGTTTCCATCCTGGCCCTGTAGGCCTGCACTGAGTTACTACTGCCACCAAGTGGTTGGTCCTAAGAATTGCAAGTGGTGCTACAACCAGAGAGATATAGTTCCTCCACAAGCCAGACTATATGGATTAACAATTTCACCTTGGGCTTGCCTGCTAACTGTCCTACATTCATTCCTTAATAGTTGTGTTTGAGACTGGCCAGGGACCGATAAGCCCACAGCCAGCCATGCTCAAGGACCCAGCATGTCTAGGTCTCCTTTCCTAGATAAGACTTCCTAGAACCACACATCATGGTGCCTTTGAGACTAGAATTTGCACTCAACAATCAGTGAGAAAAAAAGCATAAGATAAAGATGACAATTTAATGAAAAAAATCTAGCACATATATGATTCCAACATCAGGTGTCTTATATTTGACATTTTTGGATTATTTCTTCATCTATGAAGACATCGGTGCTGAGGTGATGAGGCAAAGGAGGGTCAGCTGGGTGCAGCTTTTCCTTTTATTGCTTAGGTCTACTGGTGCTGCTATTATTACATGCATATATATTATATCCGTGAATCTACAATAACCACTTCAGCTAAACCATTTCAATTTACAGGGCACATTTTTTTCGAGATCTGCCTAAGAAATATATTGCTTTGTCTGCTATTCATGCTGTGTCTCTAGTCCTAATATCATCTGTCAATATCTTGGGTTCTATCAGATCTTCCACAAATTTGCCTTATAAGTTACAAGAAGTCATGTAACATTTACACCTTTCCATCCATGGTGTAATACAGCCATTTTTGATCAAACCACAAGAACACTATAATTTCAAAGTCACCATTTAGAGGAAGAGAAACATTTAGTGTTTCTAAGTGAAGAGTAACTACTGGCTACTTAGCCTTACTTCTAACAATGGCTTCCAGGAGAGATGACGTGATGAGTTGCCCAACTGGAACTGGCCAGCTGGGTTCCCATTCAGGCAGCTCAGACTACTCATAGGTTGTGGTTTGTCTTTCATTCTCAAAGAGGAGCATGACATCAAGGAGATGATGACATGACTTGCAATTGACTTTGATTTGAGTGAAAGAGGGCTATGCAAAGTCATCAGCCACACTTTCTCCTCCAGAGCCATCTGGGTCCAGTGGCCAAATATCAATCAGGACAACTGGAGATGGCCCAGGATACCTTGGCCCTTTTAAGCTAAGGTCTTTTCAAGTTCTCTCTTTGGATGAGGTAGTGCCCTTTCCCTGATTAGGCCTCTGTAAGAAGTGAATGAAAAGATGCCCCCCCAATAAAAATTTTAAGAAAGAAAAAAAATCAAACCGGGAGGGGAAGACCCTCAGGGTTGCTGCTCATTTGGAATGGTAGAAAGTTGGTCAAAAAAAAAAGAGTGAGAGAAAGAAATATTAACTCTTCCCTACCTTTGACCTGAGCAGTAAGTAGTAAGTAGGTCAAAATAGGACAGGTAGGAAGAGGTACAGTTTAATAGGGTAGCTTGGATACAGGTATACCTCATTTTATTATGCTTTACTTTATTGCACTTCATAGATATTGCATTTTTTTGTAAATGGAAAGTTTGTGGCAACCCCACATCAAGCAACTCTAATGGTGACATTTTTCCAACAGCACGTGCTCACATTGTGTCTCTGTGTCACATTTTGGTCATTCTCACAATATTTCAAACTTTTCATTATTATTATATCTATTATGCTAATCTTTGATCAGTGATCTTCAAAGTTACCATTGTAGTTGTTTTGGGGTGCCATGAAAAACATCCATATAAGAGAGCAAACTTAATTGATAAATGTGTGTGTTCTGACCCCTCCGTTGACCTGGCCATTCCTGTCTCTAACCCTCTAGTCAGACCTTCCTATTCCTGAAATGCAACACTATTGAAATTAGGCCAATTAATAATACTATGATGATCTCTAAGTGTTCAAATAAAAGGAAGACTCAACCAATGCAGAAAAATTCATTGTTGTCTTATGTTAAGAAATTGCCACTGCCACCCACCCTTCTGCAACCACCATCCTGATCAGTCAGTAGCCAATAAGATCAAGGCAAGATCCTCCACCAGCTAAAAGATTATAACTCACTGAAGGCTCTGGTGATGATTAGCATTTTTTAGCAATAAGGTGTTTTTAATTAAGGTATGTACATTGTTTTTTAGACATAATACTATTGCACACTTAATAGACTACAGAACAGTGTAAACATAATTTTTATATGTACCAAGAAACCAAAAAATACATGTGACTCACTTTATTGCAATATTCACTTTTTGCAGTAGTCTATAAACAAATCCAAAATATCACCAAGGTATGCATGTATTCAGAGCTAGAACCAATTCTGGGGATTTATATTCATTTTTCCATCTAATTGTTAGTCATTCAAGGAAATGGACCACATTACACTTGAAGTTCAAAAGCAAAGCTGAGGCTCTTTCTGAAAGGAAGAAGCTGAGTGGTCTAAGAAACAAATATTTTCATGTCCTCCAAGAATAACAAAGTAGAGTACTTCTCTGCACTCATTCACACTTACACTATCAATTTGAGATTGCAAGAAGGCAATGACTACTTCTCTTCTTCCCTGTTCTAAAGGTGAAATATGAGGATCTGGAGTTTCTAGTACTGCCACCCATGAGCCCCCACTGGTGTGCCTCCCATTATCAATAAGCAAGAGCTTGAATTAGCTTTTAGAAAGAATATAGAAGAGGAAAGCAAAAGAAGGTAGAATATTAGAACATGTCCTGGTCCTGTAAAGATAGTATCTAGAATACTAAAAATAAGAATGGTCTAAACCTGGCAAGAGAATACAAGAACAGGAAAAAAACCTTGGTTTTAGTTTTAGCTATATTGGGGTGGGGGGAGAGGGAGGATCCAGGAGGGATGGCAGCAGTGCTTGGATTAGATTAAATGTTAACTAACAATAGAGAAAGGGCAGGTGTGTCTAATTCTCATTTTGCTTCTGTTTTCTTTGTTGAGGAGAATGATCCCTGGGAGTGACTTACCAAAAATGACTGAGAGGGAATTAATTGATACTCAAGATAAATTGATAGTAAGAGATTGATCATATGACCTTAATTCATTCAAGTGATCTAGACCAGATGAGCTATATCCTTGGGTACTGAAGGAAAAAAATTGTAGATATGTTTAATGACCCATTGTCTGTAATATTTGGAAGATTTTTTTTTAAATAAGGGGTCAATTTTTCAAAAAAATAGTTAGGATAATAGAGTCTACAAACTACAGGCCAGACTTTGTTTCCAAAAAAAGTCATAATATAATAAGTCCTCTTTCAACAAGGTTACTAAATTAGTAGAACAGAGGAATGCTATAGATACAGTTTACCTAGATTTTAGCAAAGCCTTTGAAAAAGTATCTCATACTATTCTTGTGGAGAAGATAGAAAGATAGAGACTAAACAAAAATACAGTTATATGGATTGGGGGCAATTAATGATTGTACTCAGAAAATGTCATTAATTGTTCAATGTTAACTTAGAAAGAGGTCTCTAGTGGAGTCCCTCAGGGATCCATACTGAGCTGCTTAACTTTTTTTTTTAACAATGACTTGGATAAAGGCATAGCTATTATGCTTATTTGATCTGTAGATGACACAAAGCTGGAAAGGACAGCTAAAACATTAGATGACAGAGTATGGATCTAAAGATAAATCAATAGACAAGAGCCCTATGATGAATGAAAGAAGATGAAATTCAATAGAGATAACATGTAACATATTACACCAACATTCAAAAATCAACTTCAGAAATATAAGATGTAGAAGACCTGGCCAGGGAACAATTTGTATGGGAGGGGAGGCAGGGAATGGATTTTAATATAATACAAACTCAAAATTAGTCAGCAATATGACATGGCAAACAAAAATAGTAAATGCTTTCTTACTCTGTATTATCATAGACATGGCTTCCAGAAATAAGGGAGATTGGAGGGAGGGAGGGATTTGTTCTGTATCCTGCACCTGGAATATCACGTTCAGTTCTAGGCAACACAGTTTAGGAGAGATGTTGATAAGCTGGAGGACAGCCAGAATGGTGAAGGGCTTTGAATCATCAAATCATCATCAATCAGAAAAAGAATTTGCAAAGAAGACATTTAAGGTTGATGGCAAGATAAACTCACTAACAATTGTAGCTGTCTGAAGTAGAATGGCCTGCCTTAGAAAGAGGTGGTCACCCCATTCTTGGAAGTCTTCAAGTAGAGCCTGGATGACCACTTGTTGGACAGACAACAGCAGGAATCTTTTTTTTTTTTCTATGTATGGACTACCCTTCTAATTCTAAGGGCCTGTGATTCTGATTAGTTTTTGTCCTTATTTCAGTCATCTTATTCTGCAATATTGTAAACTTTGTACTTACATATAAGAGATACAGTGTAACTTTAATAAATTGGAAATAGTCTCGTTATACTAGAAGTACTATACATATATTTCCTCAAGTTTATTGGGTGGGGACTACAAAGGAAGAAAGCAAAAATATCTTCCCAAATTTACAAAAGGTCATTGGTTCAGGAGAATCTCTGACACAGGAGTTCCATAAGATTTCTAGAGAATCATAAAATCTGTGCCAACTGTATCTGAAAAAAAAAACTTTCTACAAATCCCTGACAAGTGGTCATCCAGTCTTTGCTTGAGTAACAGAACTACAATGAGGAGGAACCCTCTAACTCCCAGGGCAGTCCATCCCACATTTATATAACTTGAATTGTTAGGAACGTTTTCTTTACGTCAGACCTAAAGTTACCTCTTTGCATCTTGCACCCCATTGCTCCTAATTCTGAACATCTGTAATTACGATAATTTTGAACAAGACATTTTCAGAAATAGAGAAGAGTCAAGGGAAAGGGCGGGAGAAATCCAACAACAAAGAGAGGAGGGGCTTAACCAAGAGACTTGAGAGGCATTAAGAAAGGTATATGAATTATATTGCCAAGACCCCTGAGGAACCAATTTCAGGGGAAATCTGACAAAAATGAAATTCTAAAAGAAAAGGAAATGTGCAGGAAAGAGAACTGAGGACCTTGGGTTTGGAGAAGTCAGTGTTAGAAGATGAAAACAAAATCTTAAAAGGAATCATAGCTAAAAATAGGAGTAGGTAGTTCAAAGACAGACTGCCTGTCCTATGATTTTTTTTATATTCTCAAGGGAATAAAAAGACCTTCTGAGGTTGTTATCTATTGTGCAATTTCCCTGGGAGCCTACCTTAGCACATATTTTATTAATAGTGCATAATCTCAAAAACAGTCACTAAGGTAACAGAAAAAACGCATCTGGTTTTCACAAGTGTCTGAAATGCCAATATCAGTACATCCCAAGAGCCTTCCCAGGGACTAGGCTTACTTCTCAACATAAAAGCCAGCTCCCTATGCAGTTTATGGTTTTGTGCTTGAAGGGGACACTAACAAAGGCTTGTGCCTCAAAACAGCAATTCTGGTATCTATCATTCCACAATTGTAGTTTCATTCTTTGGTGGCCAGAGTCATAGTAATGCTGACACCATGGAGAGAAAAAGGAGAAAAGCTTGCACACTGCTACCATAAAAGAGTACTATCTCATGCAAGGGAATAATGTAACACAAACTGTTGTGTCAGTGGCAGGCACCACTCTATACTAGATTCTCACAGATTCTGTGCCAAATTCCCTGGCCTTACACTCCTGATCCAGTCTTCGTTCATGGGTCCTTCCTCCCTTATATGGGTTGCATATTCCCCATAAATTTTGGCTTGATCCAGTATGACCACTGGTTATTCACCAGGTGAATGTTTCCCTAGGATATAAAGGAACTATGACTCAGAATTTGTGAGAATTAAGGAAGTGGTGATCACTAAGAATCAGCAGATGTTCAATAATAGATAGAATTGATAGAATTACTAAATGCATATATCAGGAGGTGCTATAGATTTAGTATCTGTGGATTTCAACTAGGCATTTGGCAAAGTCTTTTATGGCTCCCTATGGACAACAGATGTGAACTACTTGAAAAACCTGTAGAGTGGATTCAGGAACTGGTTGTACCCAAAGAGTACTGATTGATAGATCAATGTCAGCCTGGATTAAGGTCATTAGTGGAGTGTCCTCTAGAATCCATCTTTAGCCCTGTTCTGGTCCAGATTTTTGTTAGTGACTTCTGTAAAAGCACAGATGATATCCTTATCAGGTTTTCAGGTATTATGGAACTGAGAGAGATATCGCAAATATTTTGTCTATTAATCATGATCCAACAAGATTATAACAGGCTACATAACATAAAATGTTATAGGGATGAAGGAGAAGCTCTTTCTATAACAAACATTTATCATCAAGTGCTGTGGGGCCATTACACTTGTATGCTAACATCACAATCCAAGATGTTCTTTTAAAGGAGGTAGAAATGTCACAGGAACAAACAAAAGTGGGAAAAGCAGATAAAATAGAATGAGTGGATCCTAAAAGTAGATCAGGAAGTGACCTTGAAAACCCATCGCGTCCAACACCCTCATTTTACAGATAAAGCAACAAAGCCCAGAGAAGTTAAGTGACTTGCCCGAAATAAAGGAGACCAATGGAAAGGTCTAATGGTGGGTGTGAGATGGTCTGAACACATTATAAATTGAAAGTTATAAGGAGAAGCAGAGTAAAGATGTTATCAAACAAAAGGAGATGGGCTGGTTATGACACAAATGCACTGTTCATGTTGTCCGTTGGTATCCTTGCAATGTAAAGAGAAAGCAAAGAGGGGCAGCTAGGTGGCACACTGAATAGAGCACCTGGAGTCAGGAGGACCTGAGATCAAATCCAGCCTCAGACACTTGACACACTTACTAGCTGTGTGACCTTAGGCAAGTCACTTAACCCCAATTGTCCTGTCTTCTCCCCGGCAAAAAAAAAAAAAAAAAAAGAAAGCAAAGAAAGTCCCTAGAACATTTGAGTGAACCTATTGTGGTTAATTTATGGGACGACATGGACAAGACCCTCGCAAGATGAGCAGACAGAAAAGTTGCAACTTGCATCATTGGAGGCAATGCCATAATGATTAGATCTTCCATTGGAGTATTTAAGCCAAATCCTATGCTCAAGCTTGGGGGAAAAAATCAATAGAATGGAAGAGGCATGGTTAGAAAATAATTCCTGTGAAAAGAGATTAGGGGATTTTAGTGGAATATAAGCTTTAATTTCTTTAAGTACTGATTGATTTGATCTCCTAGCTCTCCAAAGAACTCTCAAAAGTCTTCTCCAGCACTAGAATTCAAAAGTGTCAATTCTCTCAGCTTTCCTTATTAGTCTGACCTAACAGGTCTACTGGAAAACTGTAGCTTTGACTATACGGACCTTTGTCAGCAAGGTGATTTCTCTGACTTTTAGCATGCTCTCCAGATTTCCCATAGCTTTCCTTCCAAGAAGAAAGCTTCTTTTAATTTCATTGCTACAATCACCATCTGCAGTGATCTTTGAGCCCAAGAATATAAAATCTACCACTGCTTCCATTTCCTCTCCCTCTATTTTCCAGGAAGTGATGGGACTTGTTGCTGCAATCTTAGTTTTTTGTTTGACTGTTTGTTTTAATGTTAAGCTTAAAGCCAGCTTTTACACTCATCAAGGGGCTTCTTAATTCTTCTTCATTTTCTCCCATCAGAGTGATATCATCCGCCTATCTGAGATTGCTGATTTTCTCCCAGTAATCTTAATTCCGGCTTTTAATTCATCCAGCCCAGCCTTTTGCAATGATGTACTCTGCATATAAGTTAAATAAATAAGGTGACAAAATGCAGCCTTGTTGTTCTCCTTCCCCAATCTTAAACCAACCAGTTGTTCCACGTTTGGTTCAAATTGTTGCCTCTTGACTCACATACGAGTTCCTTAGGAGACAAGTAAAATAATACGGCACTCTCATCTCTTTGAGGACTTATTGCTTAGAGCTGTCTAAAGGTGGAAAAGGTTGCATCAGGAACAAAGTACAGTAGCTCCATCATCACTGGAGGTCTTCAAGTAGAGAGTGGATAATCATTTATGGAGGATTTGGTAAAAGGTTTCCTAGGTCAAGTTTAGGTTGAGATATAATAATTACTCACACTTATGTAACATTAAGATTTGCAAAATACTTTTCAACAACAATGTTGTGAAGTAGAAGTATTATCCCTATTTTAAACATGAAGAAATTGAAATTCAGCTACTACTATTACTAGTAAAAATAATAATAATAATTTATGCTGAGTTTTAAAATTTGTAAAGTTCTATAAATATATTATCTCATTTAATCTTTACAGTAAACCTGCGAGGGAGGGGCCTCCCATTATATAGTGGAGGGAGCTGAGTTGCAGAGAGATCAAGGGATTTGTGCAAGGTCACATAGGTAGTGTCTGAGACAGGATTTGAACTCAGGTCTTACCAACTTCAAGTCCAGCACTTTTACCTGCCATGCTACCTATATAACCGTGGGCACATAGATAATAAGAGTGAAAGTCAGGATTCAAACCCAGATCTCCTTACTTCAAGTCAGTAGGTCAGTCAACAAGCTTTTATAAAGCACTTATATACCAGGCACTATACTGAGCATTAGGGATTCAAAGAAAGGCAAAAACACTGCTGATGGGTGCAGCTTTTCTGACCTGCTCCATTTTTGATCTGAGTTCAATTGCCCCTTGTTACACAGCCTGGTAACCCCCTCCCACATTTGCTCCCCAACGCTCACCACATTGGTGCCTGATTTATTGTGGACATATGACCTGCTCTAGCCCTACTGTAGCCCAGAAGTCCTGAACTCAAGTGATCTACCAGCCTCAGCCTCCACAGAACCAGGGATTAAAGACCTGTACTGCCAAGGCCAGCAGTAATTTTAAGTTAGCAATGAAAGTTGAATGAGTGACTGAGCATTCAAATACATCTGACTGACAATGATATACTGGCAACATTTAAGAAGGCAACATTTTGACTGGGATGGTGATGGATAAGTGATAAATTTAACTCAATTGCCATCAGAAAAATCCAGCGGGCCTATCACAGTTCCTTTCAGAAACCTAGGTAGACATGAATTGAATAAGAAAGAAGTGTTTCCAGACACATTCTCAGGAAACACATGTTTTTGCTTTGATGTTGAAATAGTCCTAAGGTCTGGCATTGTGCTCTTTCACTGGGTTTCTAAAGAATTCAACTGCATCTACTGCATCTTTATTTTTAAACCTAAAAGAAATAGGGATTAACTAACAGATTCTCTCTATCACATGCTGTATAAATGCCATGTAAAGCACTATCTAAATGTTAGTTATTACTACCTTTATTATTACTATTCCTGATTTCAAAAGGGCTTTATAAATCTATGTCAAAACTGCTCCTCTCAAAATGACCAATTTAAGTTTTAATGTCTAATTAAAACACTGGAGAGCAGACAGGATAAAAGGGATAGAGAAGTTATTTGTTTTGACCATGGCCAGAAACTGCATTACACCTAAGTATTTTTGAGAAAGGGAGTTGATCAGAAGTGAACCTTAAGGCCCATAAGTTTTGTAGCTATAGCATCTCATTCTGAGCCAGCATTTCTTGAGAATTTTCCTGATATTGATTTTTCTTCTCATCCACAAATAGGGAGGCTTTATAAAGCTGACCCTGAGACCACATTGGCCTCAACTTTTCTGACACAGCTTCCTTCCTGTCTAGAACAGCTCCAGATGCTTCCTCCTTCTTCCCATGCTTAATGGGATTAGTTTTCCTTAAAAGAAGATAAATTTATCCCCTGAAACCTGATCGGCCCTTGTTTCCTGGACATATAAAGGCATAAAAAGTCCCAACCACATGGAGTCTAAGGCCGTCAAATTTGCTGGATTTCTGAAAACAATGTGAAGCACCACATCTTTCACAGTATCTTTCCCTGATGACCACACTCATCTCCATATGGGGAAGACAGGGACCCAGCCTTGAGAACCAAAGTGCCATTGTGTCCTTGTCATATATACTTGCTATGTGTTAGGAAAAAGTAAAACTTCTGTTAACTACTCAGTGCCTTCTGAGTGCCTCATTTCAGCCCATCAAAGAAACTGAACTAAGAGAATGATGGCTTTAGAGTCTTCTTAGACAGCTGGGAACTATGAACTTGTTTTTTAAAAATACTCATTAATTATTCAATATACATGGTTTCCTTTGTAATTCTTTTATTTTACACCCTAAAAAAAATTCTGAAAAGTTCATAGGCTTTGCCAGACTGTTAAAAGGATCCATTATACAAAAAAACATTGAGAAGCCATGATACAGTCCAAACCAAATTAAGCTATATTTATTTGATTTTAGCATCCTCTTGGATATTATTCATTAACTTACATATTATATAACTTACACTATTTTACAAACTTGCACCCTTTGGGGTTTGCAAGGTGCTTTCCTAACAATTCTTTCAGATGGTTCAGAAAATACTACGTTAGTGCCAAAGAAATTAAGACCACTAAGCTAGAAGATTTGCTAAAATTCAAATTCCAGGAAGTCCTATATAATGTTACAGCGTACATTGATATGTTACTTTAAGGTTTTCAAAGGCCCTTTACCTACTTAATCTCATTTCATAGGATGATAGGCCTAGAGCTGAGAGGAATTTTAAAGGTAATCTAGTCCAACCCACTCATTTTACATAAAAGAAAATTGAAGCCCAAAGTAGTTGTGACCTGCCCAAGGTCACACAGTGGGCACCAGTCCGCCAACTTCAGTATTCTTTCTATTGACATCCTCACAACAATCCTCTGGGAGAGGTACTATTGTTATTCCCCATATGGAGAGGTTCAAAGGAAAAACTTTCCTTGCTCAGGGTCACACAGTTTGTGTCTGAAGAAGATTTAAACTCAGGTGCATCTGACTCCAGACCTAAAGCTCTAGACAAAGATTGGTTCATAGATTTAAAGCTGGAAGGCAAAGCCCTTAGGCATCATCTAATGCAATCCCTAATCATGTAACTGCCCAGAATAAAGATTTGGTCAAGGTCACAGAAGAAGTAAATAGAGATAGAGATCAGGTGATAGAATCTCAGAGTCCCAGAATTGTAGATCTAGAACTGAAAGGAAACCCTGAGGTCTTCTAGTCTCTCTTGCTCAAAACCACTCAGGGAACAGATGATGGAGTCCAAGTTTGAACCCACGTTTTCCCATTCCAAAGCCAGCCGGCATTCTACTGTATGTACCCCTCTGCCCCTTTAGAATGTTAGAACTAGAAGGAATTTTAGAATTCCTCTGGTTCGGAGTTTTGTATGGACCCCTTGGGCGGTCTGTAAAACCAGTGAATCTTTGCTCAGAATAATGTTTTACAATGTAGAAAATAAAATACATAGGATTATGAAGGAAATCAATTATATTGATGTAAAAATGTAATGTTTTTGTTCCCATTTAAGCTCATGGAACTCCAGAATCTGTTTCCCTAGTGAAGAATAAGAACTCCTGTGCCTAGTTCAACTGCACATTTCCTCCTTTTGAAGATGAGGTTTGTTCAAGGTCACCCAGCTAGCTGGCCGCCGAACCATACCAACTAATTTAACTGTTTTCTCCCCCGTTACACCACAGATTGAGCATTTTCTGTTGGCTTGAGTTCCTCCTTCCTGATGCTTCAGGCTCTATTAGGGAGGTGAGAGAGAAACCTCCCAGGGAGGTTTCCAAAGCTGCTTAAAAATAGACACAGGACCTGGAGGTACTATGAAGGAAGCTATGTTTCTGGATAAATAAAATTGTGCTTTACAGCAGCACAGAGATGGAGGGGGAGGGAAGAAAGGGGGCTTTGTGATCGATAGAAGGGTTCATTTTGTCTTAGGAGAAAGTTCCTGTGGAGAAAGGGAGCTGCGGGTTGCAGCAGCGCTGCCTCGGCTGCGTTTCCTGGTCACAGACCCTCCTCCTTTACTCGCAGCACCCCCTCCCCGCCCTCGCCCCCCACCTTGCCACAGCTGGAGTACGTTGGGCACGGGTGTGTGCAGGGTGGCTGGAAGCTCGGTATCCAGACTATTAAGGAGAAGGAGGTGGAGGAGGGAGGCAAGGGGCGTTCGATTGAGCTCGGGCCCCCGCAGAAGAAGGGCAGCCGCACTTTCCACTAAAGGTGACGATGCTACTGGCGGGCGGGTCGGTTTTCAGGACGTGTCAAGGCACAGAAAAAGATTCCTGCCCGGGTGACAGGGTGGGCAGATTTGGTGGACAGGTTTCCGCGCTCCCGAGCTACAGCTAGAGCGGCCACAGCCCCCCAGCTGTTCTTCCAGCGGCGTGCCCCCCCCCCCCGCCCAGGCAGCTGCTCTATAGTAGCCTTTGCCGCTAGGTTGACCAGGTACCCTTTCTCAAGGCAAAGGGGGCTACTCTTAGCTGCCTTTGGATACCAGGCGTGCCTTCTGCCAGCTCGGAACCTCCCCGCGGGAAGAATTGGCAACAAAGTTGAGTTCTGGGAAGTAGCCGACTTCATGGGGGTGGGCGGGGAAGCTTGCAAGAACAAAATCCCAAAATGAGGAATGCACCTCTCTTTTTACTTTGGAGAGGACGGTGGCCATGGGTGTGGAATCGTGCGTACGCTGGCAGAATTGATGCTTTGTTTGGTTTTGCTTAACTGTATTTCTTTGTTACAAGGGATGACTCAGGGCTGATGTGGTTGGAAATTATATCGAGAAGTGACAAGTTGTATAAAAACAAAAGGCATAAAAATAATTTTTAAAAATAAAATAACACAAGGCTATTTCCAAACCTTAAAAGGCAAAGAGGTATTAAGGGGGAAACAAAAATGCAGAGGAGAGGAATGGCAGTGAGGTTGAAAAGGAAAATGGCTTTCAGGAGACAGCATTGGGCGTACAAAGTGGCTTTAGCTACCTTGAGCATACTAGAGCTTTGCAACATTGAACCACATGTCAAACCCAGGAGTTTCTTACTTGACAAGACAATATGGGTAGAAAATAAGACAGGGAGACAAGAGGGAAGAGGCATTGGGCTTTTGCTTTCCTAAGCAGAGTGGTTCAAGGTGTCTGCTCTGTGAGCAGAAAAGCCAAATGCAGACTCTCCTCTCTGCAAATGCCAGGGCTTTTCAGTAAGAAGGACTCACTGCCTGAAGTTAGTCCCTTCCCTGAAGTTTGATTTGCATTGTTGCTAATATTCAACTAGGGCACCTTCTGTGAAAAGTCTTTTTCCTCCACTTGGGTTAGCTTGGAAATTGTTGCATTTGATGGGAGACGGGGAGCATAAATGACCTCTGCTGGGGGTGCTCCAGGTCACCCAGGTTAGTGTCAAGATGTTAAAGAGGTTCCTGTCTGAGATTACAATGAAGAGTGTATGAGAGGTTGCTGTGAAATGAAGGACATGGGGTTTTGCACAGTAGCCTACATTTCATTGGGTAGAAGCAACAAATGGGTGCTCCCCGAAACCAGATCTGATTTTTTTCCCATCAGAGAGAGAGAAAGGAGTTTTTATTTCATTTCTCTCATAGGAATTAGATTTTAAAACCTAGCACCAACAGCAGAATTGTCAAGAGCATATTTAAATTATTCCCAAACTGTTGCTGGAAGCAACACCAAAAAATGAGAGATTCCTTAGTTGGTTGGCGTGGGGGTGAGGGGGAGGGCCTGAAATTAATTGTATTGTATTTAACCAAGATCAGTGGGCTTCTTTTTCATAAATCTTTTGAATGAATGTTTTCTGGCTAGATTCCTTTACATTCCATTCTCTTCCTGGGTACGCAAAGTCACCTATGAATATGTTCATAGATATTCTTTGGGAGCACATGTGTGCGTACATGCTCACACTAATACACATTTCCAAGTGGACAGTGTAGCTTAGAGGAAGATAAGAGTGCTGTAAATTGACTTGGAGTGCCTATGATTTTATTTTATTTTGAATGTGACACCTATTTCATGTCAATTGGATTGACCATTTGCAAAGCAGCTGTACTTTCATTTAAATATCTAGTAGAATATGACAGTGTAATTGCATTCAATATAATTTCTCACAAATGTTAAAAACAATTTTAAAGTATCTAGAAGTATTCACATTCCAAGGAAAGGCTTTTTTTCCCTATGCTCACAGTGCCTTCTTTGCACATGCAACCAGTCACTGATGAAATATCAATATGGCATATTAACAAATAGAGATTGAGCAAGAAAAGAAAAACCACTAGACCCTTTAAATAGGATGCAGAAGTAGCCCTGAGGGCCCAGAAAGTTGTGAAGAAAATAATTACAATTTTAGTATCAGCATCCTTGTTAGGAAACACTGGAAATTGATTTTGTATTGGTATCACTGCATTGTGTGAAATGATATATTAGCCTAATACGTCTTTGGAGGTATACATAACTTGAGTTTCATCTCCAAGTTTCACTGATTTGATTGTAATGGAACAATTTCATCATTAGACCAATCCAGCTGACTGGATTTGACAGTAAGAGAGTGTTGCTGAGGTTGGTGGTAGAAAGGCCTTCCCGAAAATCAGGAAGAATAAGCTAAGCAATGGGATTCTGAGAGTGATTTCAGATCAGTGTTACCCAGATGAAGGCTGGTTGTCAGAGTTCTCACAAAAGCACAAAGCTCTCAGGCCAGGAAGGGTATGAAATATTTTTGCAAGCAGTTTGTATTTGTGCGTAGATAAAAATAAACATAGATGCATGGCCACAAAATGTTTAAAATAGGCAAAGTGTGTCTCTAGTTCTTCTCAGCCTTCTCTTTTGCTCCCCCCTTCCTCAATAGTATCCTCTCCTTCTATTAAAACAGGGAAGGAGGGGCAGCTAGGTGGCGCAGTGAGTGGGGCACTGGCTGTGGAGTCAGGAGGACCTGAGTTCAAATCCTGTCTCAAACACTTGACACACATACTAGCTGTGTGACCTTGGGCAAATCACTTAACCCCAGTTGCCCAGCCAAAAAAAAAAAAACAGGAAAGAATCTGATAACTTTCATACTCTGACTGAAATTAATTCTCACTCATAAATTAAGGTTTCCTAGTCTTGCATAGATTTATAGATTCATAGAAATTAGAGCTAAATTAGAAATCACAGAATCATAGAATTTGAAACTGGAAGAGACTATCATGTGGTCCGATCTCCTCTACTGTCTATTTGTGAATAGTTTTTTTTTTATTTTTTATCTTTGTATAGTGGAAATAAAATTGGATTTGTCTTACCTGTGTGATCTCAAGCAGATCACTTCAGTCCTCTGAACTTCAGTTTCCACATCACAGACACCATGAGATCTGGACTAGAATAAATGATCTGTAAGGCAGCTTTCAGTTCTAAATTCAATGATCCTATCATCTCCAGTTGTGGAATAAAGAGAGGTATGGGAGCTATTGCTTGGGGCAGGGGCCATTTTTCAAGACCCTAAAAATCATACCATTCCTAAGGCTGATCCTGAGGCTAAATATGTTTTAATTCGGGAGGGGGGGTGTCAGAAGAGACAGTAATTTATTTCTTTCTCCCTACCACAGACATTTCCCTTTTTTCCTGAGTAATGTGAATCTGGCTATAGTAACTAAAGGCCTATTGATTGAGGGTTACTAGGTACCTAAGGGCTCTTTCCAAGATCGATGGCTTCTTATATAGGTTCCCCTAGCCCGGCAGCCTGCCTTCTTCCTTTCCCTCTCTCCTCTACCCTTTAACTCATATCTATCTGTTATTGTCCCTCTAACTCATTTCTCTCAGACCTATCATTTTAAAATAGGTTCAGGAAATTCTCTCCTCTTACTCAGCATCAGTTTATGATTTAGTAGATAAGAGAGAGAGCTGCCTGAGTCTCAGGGAGGTAAGGTGACTGCCTATAGCCAGTAAGTACCAGAGGTGAGATTCAAGCTGTCGTTCATGACTCCACTTCCAGCGCCATGTTTACTATACCACAGTGTCCTCTACTCACCCCCACATATGCACTCAGTTGCTAAATATTGTCATTTCTACCCCTATGCTCTTGAATCTGCCCTCTTCACTTTATTTGCAAAGGCAGCATCTAGCACAACCAGTCCTGACCCTTATCATCTCTTGCCTTCACTAATAAATTGACTTCCTAATTGATCTCCCTGCCTCGAGTCTGCCCCAACTCCAGTCTATCCTCCACACAACTGCTAAAGGGAGTAGCATAAATTGCAGAACTGACCATGAAACTGTCCCCATTAAACTCTATTATTTCTAGAATCAAATATGGTTTGTACTTTTGTTTCTATCCCTTATTACATATTGCTTTCTGCACAGACACTGTGGTCCAACCAAACTGGCTTTACTGTTTTTGTTTTTTTGTTTTGTTTTATACAGCATTTCATCTCTTGCTTCTGTATCCTTTCACTGGCTATTCCCCATGCCTGAAGTTCTTTTTTTTCTCCTCTCTCTCTCTCTCTCTCTCTCTCTCTCTCTCTCCCTCTCTCTCTCTCTTTTCCTTTCTCTGTTGCTTTCTGTCTCTGGGTGTATGTCTATCTCTATCTTTCTGTGTGTCTCTCTGTGTTTCTCTCTCTCTTTCTTCCTGTCTGTCTCTCTGACTCTGTGTGTATGTCTGTCTTTCTGTCTCTTTCTCTCTATCTTGTGTGTGTGCGTGTGTGTGTGTGTGTGTGTGTGTGTGTGTGTGTGTCCTCCTCCCCCGATTAGGGGGTCCACTGCACTTCCAACTAGGTTTAGATAGTGTATCAGTAAGGCTAGATTCATGACCTTGAAGATGACCATGAACATGGCTGTATAGTTCAGAATCACAAAGTATAAGAGATTCTCTAGGTAGAAGACAGGGGAAATATAACATTTATTTATACAACAGAGGATTAAATCCCAAAACCAATAACTCCAACCCAACATAGCAACAGTTGTATCCCAAAGCCAATAAGTCCACCTCAATGTAGCAACAAGGAAATTATAACATGGTATTACAACAAAGAACCAAGTCATCCTGTAACCTTCCCCCCTGTTGGGGCCTTCTTGTAAACACTCACAAATCTCAACTGTCTGCTTGCCTGCATTCTCTTCCCCCCTCAGTTCTCTGATCTCTGAAGCTCTTTGGTCTCCACTCTCCATTCTCTCTGTAGCTCGCTAGTCTGCAGAATCTCAACTCTGTTGTCTCAGAGTTCTTACTTCTTCTTGGGCTGAATTCTGACCTTAATGGCTACCTTCTGGGTATATATACACTCTTCTTAGGGCCCAAGAGCTTCACACCCAATCAGTGAAAGGGTATAGGCCTGGGGCTTAGCAGGTAAGTACTTAGTAAGTAAAGGATGTAGGCCTACCTCCAATCAAGCCTCCTTTAACTAGCCCCACCTGAGGCCTATTGAATGGGTGGGAAAGATCTTTAATCACTGATTGGCATCACAGATAGGAAGACCCAACCCTAAAAAAAAAGAGAAAAAGAAAATAGAAAAGTATTTGACAACAGATTGAATATGTATAGTGACTAAGTAAAGAGTAGAGTTTTTGAGTGTGGGTGAAGGAGAAGATAATAGTGCCCTTGACACTAATGTGAAAATTAGGAAAAGGGAGGAGATTTTGGGGGAAAATGATGAATTCTGTTTTGGACATATTGAGTTTATGAAACCTATTGGACACCCAATTCAAGATGCCCAAGATGAAATTGGTTATATGGGACTAGAGTTCAGTAGCAAGATTAGGGTTAAATATATAGATGTGGGAAATCATCTGCATAGGTATGATAATTGAATCCAAGGGAACTGATGAGATTATCAAGTGAGATAGTATAGAGAGAAAAGGGAGGGGTCCCAGGTTAGAGCCTTGGACAATACTCACGATTAGTGTACATGACCTGGGTGAAGATCCAGTAAAGGAGACTAGAAGAAGAACCAGGAGAGAGAAGTGTCCCCAGAAGTTGACTGCTACTTCAGGTTCTAGTTCATGTTACTTTGTTTTGGGTTACTCCTACTACTTTAACTCATGAGCCCCAATCTATGCAATTCCCATTGACTATCAGCCATTAGACACCACTACCTCTTAGCAAAGGCATTTACTCAAATGACATAATAAGAAAAATAAATACAAAATATTTCCCCCATCAACATGAAGTAGAGTCTCATACAAATATACGTAAAGTCCATGGGAAGAGAAGGCTTAGAGTACAATGGCTGTGTGTCACAGGAGTAGGACGCCTGCATGGTGAAGGCATCTCACAGCTCCTGGAACTACAGGAACTAGAAACTCTTTCTCCCATTGTAGAATCCGTATGCAGTTCCTTTTAGAAGCAGTATCTGTACTAGGTGGAATTACCAAGCCTAGATGTCCATTCTCTCTTTATAGAGTCCTTTCACTGAGTTTTCCAGGGATTGTTCGTCTCCACAGCCTGACTCTCCATTTCTAAGGGTTATGATCCTTGAAACTGCTGCCTTCATAAAGTGACTATCTCTCTATATGTATGTTTGAAATTTATGTCTCTACTTTTCCACAAATGCAGTGACCCCCAACGAATCCAACTAGCTCTAGTGACATGGCTGATATCATGAGTGGGAGGTGGGGGAGAGAAAATGTCCCTCCCCCTTTCTTCCTGCCTTCTGATACAAGTTCAGAGGTCTCCTTCCACAAATGGCTCCAACTCTTAAACTTCTGAAATTCATCTGGCTATTTAACACCTCCAGAGGTGTGGCTTGCTTATTTGCTCAGGTATAGCACTTTTCCTTTCTTGTCTCGATTAGAGAGGAATTTGCACCTGACAATGTAATCAGAGCACAGACTCATCTTATTTACATATTAAAAATTTATCATATGTGACTTTATTCTGCAACTAGATTAACTGAGATGGGGAAAAGGAAACTCCCTCTGTTACAGTAAAAACAGTATTAAATCCAGTTATTTAGATGAATTACCTTCCATTTATGCCTATTGTATAGTTAGTAGAGGATTAATTATGTATCATTAAATGTATCAAATTAGCATTGCTGCAAGTTTTATTTGATTAAGTAGTAAACTATGTAGATATATGCTCTGTCTCCTCAGATTTTTCACCACATACTGTAGCCCCTTGCTCACAATTTTGAAGTGTTATAGGAAACATAAAATGTCATCAGAATAACATATAATCAGTAATCTGGTCACATGATAAGAGTGAGACATGACCAAATGACAGGCTTCCTATTCTTTTCTTGTTGTTGTTCAGTCGTTAAAGTCGTGTTTGACTCTTTGTGACCCAATTTGGGGTTTTCTCGGCAAAGATACTGGAGTGGTTTACCATTTCCTTCTCCAGCTCATTTTATAGGTGATACACACACACACACACACACACACACATGTATGTATGTATGTATGTATGTATGTATGTATGTATTTAGCAAAAAGGGTTAAGTGACTTGCCCAGAATCACACAGCTGGTAAGTGTCTGAGACCAGATTTGAGTTCATGTCTTCCTGACTCCAGGCCCAGCACTCTAGCTGATCCATGAAATTCTGAGCTAAGCTGTAATAACTGGAAACTGTTCCTCCCTCTTTTGAAAAATGTGTAAGTCAAGTTCTATGGAACTCAGGAGGTAGAAACACATTTGATTCTTACTGATTTTCTTTCAAACCTCTTCTTTTTAGGCAGCTTCCAAACTAGAGTAGGGCTAGATATTTATTTTATGATTTTTAGTACTTGTTTCATGGGAGCATGTCACTAAAATAGAATTTGATTTTCACGATAAACTAGAAGCTTGTGAAATTCATTTTGTTAAGAAGTGCCCTTTTATTTAGAAAATATAAGAAAAAGAAGTATCACAAACTCTCTTACTTAGATGTTATGAAAGAGCCATTATTCCATTCATTTGGATAATCCCTAGACCAGTGTAAATTATAACCCCTCATGCCTCCTTCGCCTGTGCACTTCATGTCCATGTCCTTCCATAAATCTTTCAAGTAATGTGCTAGACTCCTTTCTCTCACTCTTTCATGCTTTCCAGGGTACCAATATACTACTCAAGCTGCCCATCTGTTGTTTTTCATTCTCACTTCATGACTGAGCCACCCCTGCCTTTTCCAGGCATGTTGCTGTTTAGTCATTTTTCAGTCGTGTCCGACTCTTCATGACCCCTTTTGGGGTTTTCTTGGCAAAGATACTGGTTCGCCATTCCCTTCTCCATCTCCTTTTAAGGATGAGGAAACTGAGGCTTAAGTAACTTGTTAGTAAATGTCTTAGTCTGGATTTGAACTCAGGTCTTCCTGACTCCAGGCCTAGCACTCTATCCACTGCGCCATCCAGCTGTATACCTATCTTCAATAATGTATTTTTCCCTTTTCCTGTCCACAAGTAGTAATGAGCTATGGGCTATATATACTACCATTTATCTTTCCATTACTTTAGATTATCTGTAATTTTTAACTTTTCTTTTTTTCCAAGTAAAATTATTCTGAAATAAATTTAAAAGGCAAATATTCTCCCAATGAAAAGATACATTACTACATACCTATCTAATACCTTTTCAAGTGGTTTATACTGTCAAAATATTATTCTTCTCTGTTACTTGGTGGATCTGTGATCCCACTGATGTGCATACTTCTTTTAATGCAGATTGCAACCCATCTATACCTCCATTCTTTGTAACTCTGCTTCAAGTCCTCCTGCAAATCTTTCATAGGTTATTTTCTTCCTCATGAGCTCGGGTGAAGGTGGGGGAGAGAGTAGTGCTCCTCAGGAGCTCTAAGCCTGGGATCTGTGAAGTTTTTTTTTAAACTGACAGCTCTATTTAGTATAATTGATTTTCTTTCTATTCCTATATATTTTATTTCATGTATTCGAAAACATTATTCTGAGAAGGGGTCCATAGGCTTCCCAGATTGCCAAAGGGGTCCATGATACAAAAAAGGTTAAGAACCTCTAGTCTAGAGCATTTGACATTGCTTAGAGATATTAGTGGAGCATCTTACCACATGACCAGCCTGCCATCTTTTCCAATCATCCTTCTAATGACGTCTTTTATGCCACCTCTCTGCAGTTCTTCATTGGTAATGCATTATACCAACGTTTATACCATGCCACATACCTCTCCAATGCTCTTTGGTTGTCTGAAATTTAAAGTTTTTGAAGTCTGTGATATTCCATAACTCAGAGGAGTATGGATTTCATAAAAGGATATTAATGTTCAAAAGATGAACCTTTGTTTCTGTGAGAAGTTTGGGGTCATTAAAAGCATGCTGTAATATATAAAAAGCAATCTAAACTGCTTTTCTCTTGTTATGCTCAGAGCCTTCCCTACTACATTTCAGCTGCCTTTTGGTAGCTCATAGACTTCTAAAGAAGCAAGAATGCTAAAAAGAAAAAAAAAGAAAAAAAACTTTATTACAGGCACATTTTATCTCACACAAGGTTAAATTGTAGCTGTAGGGGAGATGTAACATTACATGCTTGCTAATGGAGCATTCTCACCACACGATTGGCTCACATTTTCTGGTCATACTTCATTTTAATGGCATCCTTTATGTAAATTATAATAATAGAAAGAAAAGGTGAACAAGCCAAGGAAGGGAACAAGGGAAGAGAGAGCAAGATTACCTCAGGATCACAGACGGGATCTCCGGGAAGAAAGATATCAGTATCTAAGCTTTGGATATGATGAACTTCAGACTCAGGAGGAGGGGGCAGGGGTTTTATGCTCTAGGCAAGAGCTCTCATCTAGCCAGGCTCTCATCACTCTCTTATTGTGTGCATCATATGTGCATGTATGATAGATATTATTTTTTTCAATCATTTTATACAATTTACTTGTAGATCTGTCTGGACTGGATTATTGGTATTTTTTTCTGTTTCTTTTCTGTTTTTGAGACTGAGTTGTTTAAGATCTCTGTCTCATGTTTATTAATGGGTTCGGGGGAGGGGAGGGTTATAGTCACTCAACTATTTTCATTAAAATCTCAAGGTATTTTTTGGCTTGTTCATCTTTTCTTTTTATTATTATCATTTACATAAAGGATACCATTAAAATGAAGTATAACCAGAAAATGTGAGCCAATTATGTGGTGAGAATGCTCTATTACTAACCATGTAATGTCAAAAGTTTTAGAGTAGGAGATTTTAGCCTTTTTTTGTACCATGGGACACCACTGGCATTCTGGTGAAGGCTGTGCTAATTGTATATAGCAGATTCTGATAATTATTTTTTTGTTCCTCTGTTAGGTATGAATATGCCTTGTTTGTCGAGAAAGAAATAATTCCAAAAAATTTATTTTTATTACATAAATATCTTCCTAGTTACCTGAACCATGGAAAGATAAAACAGAGAAAGAGAACAATAGATTAAAAATATGAAATAACATAGAATTAATACATTATCATATAAATTATGAATAAATCACAATTACGAAGTTAGATTTCTACCAGGAATGCAAAGATGAGTTGACATTGGAAACATAAGTAATCATATTAAAAACAGAAACAACCCAAAACACATAACAGTAGATACAGGGGGAAAACTTAAAAGATACATTAATTTATGCTAAAACTTCTAAAATCATAGGGAAAAAAAGTTCATTTTAATCAAATTAAAAGGAAAGGATATTGGTTCCTTATCGGTTAAATGGTGGGATTGAACTAAATAGCTTCTAAGGTCCCATCCAGCTCTAAATATATGATTCTATTAACCTAGAATCCTTTATATCCAGAGCCAAGAGTTAGAATTATTTTCAATGAAGAAATACTAGGTTTCCCAATAATTACAGAAGTAAAGGAAAGATACCTTCTCTATCCACTATTATTTGACTAAACACTAGAAATGCTAGTGATAACGATAAGACAAGAGAAAGAAATTAAAGCCATAAGAATCAGCAAAGAAGAATTAAGATTATATCACTTTGAAAGTAGAATGATGACTTACATTGAAAACCCTAGAGAATAATCAAAAAAAACTAATCAAAGCAATCAATAGCTTCAGGAAAGTAAAAGGATTCAAAATAAAGTTGTAAAATCATCAGCATTTCAATATAAAAATAATAAAAAGGAAAGAGTTATAAAAAGAAAAACCCTATTCAAAAGTAACTAAAAAATGCATACTGTACAGCAATAGATCTATCAAGATACACTGAAGACATATTTTGACTATTCCTGTTGCCTCCTTTTACCAATACAGATCAAAAACTCTTCTGGCTTGTGGGCCAAAGGTTAATTAAATTAAAGGTTAATTTGACCTGTCCAGGGTCACACAGCTAGTGTATTTCAGAAAAAGGACTTAAACCTAGGTGTTCCTAATTCTGAGACCAGATATCTAACCACTATATCACACAACAGCAATATAATCATAAAGCTCTCTTTATAGAAATGAATACAAATGACTGGATGGGTATTCATTGGCAGGGATCTCATTCAGGCCCCTCTCAATGATTTTCCATTTCTGGTATTATAGGCAATAGAGGACAATTAGCTAGGAAGCTGAGAGCTTCTAGCAAGGAAAATTCTCTATATGGACGCCCTAGAACAGGGCAAGACAGTAGGAGGGATGCCAGCTAGGAGAAGAGGATATAGCCATGGCAGAAATAGCTGGTTGATGATCAGCAATTCTTTTATCCTTATTTGATTGTGTTGTTTCCATACTCTTCACAGTGAGTAGCTCTTCAATACCATTCTCTCCACTCTCCCTTTCAGCAGACCTTACCTCATATTTTCCTGAGAAAATAGAGGTCACCATTGTGAGATCCTTCTCTTTGCTTTATCACACTTCAATATTCTTCCCAACCCCCCATTCTCTTCTTTACTGCAGTATCTGATTAAGAGATGAGCTTCTACCTGGCCAAGACAGCCCCCTTCACTTGCGCTCTTAATCCTGTTCCTTCCTATCTCCCCTAACAGTTTGACCTTGTAATCACACCTCTTTTTTCTCACATTCAATGTCTCATCTGTTGGCTTCTTCGTCACTACTTACAAACATGATCAGCTCTCTTCAATTCTTAAAAAAAAAAATTAAAATTAAAAAAAAATGAATCATCACTTGATCCTGCCATTTCCTCAAGCTATTGTCCTTTATCTCCTCTTTCTTTCATAACTACATTGGGGAGGGTCAAATTCAAACAGTCTCAATTTCTACACTTTCCAATCACTTCTCAGTCCTTTGTGGTGTGGTTTTTCACTCCAACATTTGAGTGAACTGCTTTCTCCAAAGTTCTGTTAAATTAAATTCCATGGCCTTTTCTCAGCCCTCACAATATCTGACCTTTCCATAGTTTGACATTGTCAACCATCTATCCCCTTCCTAGACACTCTTTCTTCATTGGACTTTTGTGACATTGCTTTATCTTGGCTTTCTTTATACTGTTCTGATTATTCACTTGTTAGATTGTCATCCTCCTGTGACCCACTAAATGTATACATTCTATGTATATGTTGTTTTCCCCATTAGAAAGTAAATTGCTTAAAAGTGGAGACTCCTTCATTATTTGTTGTTGTTCGGTCATGTCCAACTCTTCGTGTCCCCATTTGGCTTTTTCTTGGCAAAGATATTGGAGTAGTTTGCCATTTCCTCCTCCAGCTCATTTTAGAGATGAAAAAAACTGAGGCAAACAGGGTTAAGTGACTTGCCCACGATCACACAACTGGTAAGTGTCTGAGGCCATATTTGAAATCAGATCTTCCTGACTCCAGGCCCAATGAAGGCTTAATTTAGAAGGTAAGGATTTAATAGCACTCTGAAAGAAAGAGAAGGAATTTCATAGATGTCGTGAGAATGATTTCCATTACATGTGAGAAGAATCTTGAGTGAACACATGGAATCAAGACAATGATAACAAAAACAAAATGTCTACAGGAGTAGCAGTCAGATGGTAAGGGTTTTCAGAAAGCCTTCAAAGTAGATAACTGGAGTAGCAGACCAGATTTGAGGCAGCAACGAAAAGGTCAGAGAAGCATGAGAAAAAAACTGACAACGACCAGGAAGCTTATGTGCTTTTTGGTCATCATTTTCTTGGCATCATTCTTCCAGCCAAAACACCAGTAATCTAACTTTTACTAAAACTTCTACTCCTCCCCCCTCCACCTTACATGTGAAAGAGGATGGGTTAGATGTAGGAAATATTAGATTTGCATTTCAACCACATTCTCAGACGCTCCAGAACTATATGTGTTATTCAAAATAAATAAAAGGAGTGAAATACTGACCATTGTGCCTATGTGAGCAGAACTGGAGGTTAGAAATAGGTTCATCTTTCAGTTTGCCACAGTGGTCTGTTGTTTCCAACCCAAAAGCCTCCCTCCTATTTCATGAACACTTGACCCCTCTGGAGGAAGAACAGACCATTGGAAATTTTATTGTGCAAAACCCACAACCTGGCCTTGCCATCTTTTCAAATATAATAACTTTTCATCATAAAACATGAAGCAGAGATGAATGCTAAATTTGTTATATAACCTCTTGCTTCAGAGATGAAAGGCATCTCTCCTTGGTTGTTTTATGAATTTTTAAATGTATTTTTGGGTTAATAAATTAAATTTGGTTTCACATGGTAGTTCCCTGCCATTAGTGTACAAAGAACTGAATCTATATGTTTATCCTCATTAAGTCTCTGGTTCACACAAGACAAGGGAAGAAATACTGGTGCTAGTGGTAGCTTCATCCTATACAGCAATCCTACCAGAAGAACAGCAGAACCTAGCTAGCAAAGACATCTTGCCATCTGCCCTGCCACCAAATCATATATATCTGCTCTCAGCCCCTCCCCCACCATCAGTTTTCCATCTCTTTCTTAAATCAAATTTATGTTACTATTGCTAATGGAAAGGGCAGAATGATATGCTATCCCATGGTCCACTAACAATCCTCATGATTCTGAACTGCAAACTATCTAGTCTAGTGTTCTTAACCTGGGTTCTGTGCATTTTTGGTATTTTATATTTTGGCAACTATTTTTCTATTGGTCTCCATTGCAATCCTAGATATTTTATTTTATGCATTTAAAAACATGATTCTGAGAAGAGATCCATAGGCTTTACCAGACTGCCAAAGGGGTCTATGACACCAAAGAGGTTATCTACTTATCATTTAACTGAAACTGCTCTCTCTGAAGTTACTAGTGATCATTTAACTGCCAAGTCTATTGGCCTTTTCTCAATCTTCATCCTCATCTTTATTTCTCTGCAACCTCTGACACTGTTGATGAGCCTCTTTCCCTTTATACTCTTTTTTTAAAATAATAGTTTTCCCCAATTACATGTTAAAACAATTTTTAACATTTGGGATTTTTTTTTAAGTTTTGACTTCTTAATTCTATCCCTTCCTCCCCTACCCCCTCCCAGAGATAGTAAGCAATCTGTTATAGGTTATACATATGCAATCATGTAAAACATTTCCATGTTAGTTGTTTTTTACAAGAAGAAAGAAAGAAAGAAAGGATGGAAGGAAGGAAAATAATAAAGAAAAGAAAGAAAAATAGTATGCTTCAGTCTGTACTCAGACAATATCAGTTCTTTCTCTGGAGGCAGATAGTATATTTCATCATTAGTCTTTTGGGATTGTCTTGGGTCATTGTGTTGCTGAGAATAGCCAAGTCATTTTTCAATGAAGTGGCAAGGTCCTCTGTTGAAAAAGAAGGCAGGGAGGGTATGATATAGGTCATTTGAAAAGAGAAAAAGTTTCAAACTGCCATATTAGAAGGTACAATAGAGTTGTCAGAAAAGAGTAAAAGTATTGCAATATAGTGAGAGCCCAGTAAACACAGGATAAAATAAATTTGTAATGCTCCTAGTCAAACTCATTCTATAACTTTTTCCAGCTCTCTTCAGCTATACCCAAGCAGGAATGGAGAAGTCAGATGTAGGAAGCAGTGTAGTGTTGGAGTCTGGAAGGAATGATCAATGGAATGAGGGGGCTATGGTCAGACAAAGGAATTTAAGAGTTATGCACTATGGAGGCAGAACATTTATGGGAAATGATGAGATAGGTACATTGGAAAGAACATTAGCTGTGAAGTCAGAAGACCTGGCTTTGGGTTCCACATCCAGTCCTTGCTGCCTGTGTAACTACAGGACCTGACTTTGGGTCCCACCTCCAGTCCTTCCTGGCTGTGGGACTACAGGCAGATCACTTAAACTTCTTGGGTTTCCTTTATCTCATTTGTAAAATGAGGGTGTTGGGCAAGCAGGTCTCCCATCTAGCTCTCAATCTGTGATCTGTGTGTAGATGAAGCAAGGTGAAGTTCCAAATCATAGGAAATGAGAAAACTGGCAAAAAAGCAAGGGTTGAAATCCCCAAGTATAAGGTTAGAATTCGGAATAGAGAGAAAGATAGTTAACAAGGTGCTGACCTGCTTCAGACAGGAAGGAAAATGACCTGGAGGGTGGGGGTCAGTAGTGAATAGCCACTAGGATCAGGATAGGATCATATATGGGTGGAGTGAAACATGAAGGAGGAAATGACATTGAGTCTAGATGATTGAGGGAAAGCCTCAAATGGCACTGAAGATAAAAAAAAATCCACATTCCTACTCCCCTTCTTTGCCCAGTGTGTTGGGGGGCACGGAGCAGGAGACAAAGAAAATCTAGAGCTAGAGTTGGTAAGTCAGGTTTCTGTGACTATAAGGGACTTGTGAGGAAGAGATCCAACAGGAAGAGCACTTCGTTTAAAAAAAAAAGGGGGATAAAGACTGATGGAAAGTGAGGGCAGAGTTACATAGGGATTCTTGAGGGATTAGGACTGACATTGTTGGGCATGAGGAAATGAGGAGTCAGTCAGTCGACAAGCATTTATCAAGCACCTACTATGCGCCAACCCCTGTGCCAAATGCTAAGAATCCAAAGAAAGATAAAAACAGTCCCTGCCCTTAAGGAGCTCATAGGCTAATGGGGGAGACAGCATGCAAACAACTATGTACATGTAAAGTATATACAGGCTAAATCAGAAGTAATCTCATGTGGAAGATCTTAACATTAAAGGGAACTGGGAAAGGCTTCTCGTAGAAAGTTAGATTTTAGGGAAGACTTGAAAGAAACCAAGGAAATTGGGAGGTAGAAGTGGGGTGGGGTGGAATGGGGGACAGCTAGTGAAAATGCACAGAGTTAGGGAATGGAGTGTCCTGTGCAAGGAGCAGGAAGGAGATCAGTATCAAAAAGAATGGAAAAGCAGGAAAGGGCCAGGTTATAAAGGGCTTTAAAAAGCTAAACAAAGGATTTTATATTTGATCTTTGAGGTGATAAGGAGCTACTAGAATTAATTTGGGGCAGCTAGGTGGCACAAAGGATAGAGTGCTAGGAAGACTCATCTTCATGAGTTCAAATCTGGCCCCTGACACTTACTAGCTGGCTGTGTGACCCTGGGTAAGTCACTTAACACTATTTGCCTCAACTTCCTTATCCTGTGGCTAGTATTGAACTCAGGTCTTTCTGATTCCAAGTCCATCTCTCTATCCACTGTGCCACCACCTGCTTTTTCTAGGAGTTGTCATGAAAGGAAGGATAAACTAGGATGATAGTCTGAGAGGATGGTAGGCTCAAATGAAGAGGGTTAGTTTTAGTTTTGGGGTGTTTTTTTGTTTTCTTAAAAGGTTTTTCTCTCAGGTGACTGAGAAGGAGCAGTTACTAGGAGAGAACCAGGGGATAGTAGTGTCATGGAAACCTAGAGAAAACAAGTATTAAAGGGTAAAGTGAAGTGTTAGAACTTGGAGAACATTGTACACACTAATGGCAATATTCCCATCATCTCTTTATTTGATCTACTTTCAGAGGAAGAGATGATTTTACCAATACTAACCCTTTTCCTTGTGGCCTAGACCCCCATTACTTCTTGTGTCCTCTGGGAGCTTAGCTGCTTCATTCTCTTTTCCCTCACCTTCATCGCTTTATCCACTAATTCCTTTCATATTGTCTACCAATATGACCAGATCTCCCCTATCCTTAAAAAAAACTTTTATTTGACCCTACCATCCCCTCAGACTATCATCCTAGTCTCTCTTCCCTTTCACAGACAAACTCTTAGAAAAAACAATCTTTATGTCATTGCTTTGCATTTTCTCACCTCCCACACTTTGCAATGTGGCTTCTGACCCCACAGCTTGACTGAAACTACTCTTTCCATGATCACCAGTGATCCTTTTATTGATGAATCCAGTACCTTTTTCTCAGTCTCTACCTTTATTTACCTCTTTGCAATGTTTAACACTATTGACCACCAACCCCTTATTTCTGCATACTCTCTCTTCCCTAGATTTTCAGGAGACTTCTTTGTTGTGTTTCTCTTCCTGCCTTTCCAATCCTCATTGACTTGATCCTTCTCAGTCTCTTTTACAGATTCAGCAACTGTGTCCTGACCCTATGCATGAATATACCTCAGGGCTTTGTCCTGGACTCTGTCTCTGTCTCTCTGTCTTTGTCTCTCTGTCTCTCTCTATCTCTCTCTGTCTTTATCTCTCTCTCATTTCATTAGCTCCCATGGATTCAGCTATTATTTCTCAGTAAATGACTCCCAAATCTACATATATGGTCCTTCAATACATGCCAATCCCAGACCTCCAAATGCTTACTAGACAGATTCATCTGTGTCCCTTGGGCATCTCAAATTCAACATGTCTAAAACATAACTCATTATCTTTCCCCAAAACCTACCTCTCCTTGTACTTTACGTATTTCGGTTTCCAGTCACAAAGACATGTTACCCACAACTCATTAACTATTTAACCAGTTGTTAAGTCTTATTTATTCTACCTCCTCAACCTCCTACTCTTGTTCCTTCTCTCTGCTCATAGAACATCCCTCCTAGTAGAGTGCTCATCACTTCTTAGCTAGATTGTTGTCATATAATACTGTGTTCTCCCTGACATCAGACTTTCCCCCTTTCCAACCCATCCTCACACTACTTGTCAATTTTATAATTTGGAAGTCCAATTTCTTTCTATGTAACTTATTAATCAAGAGGTTCCAATGGCTTCCCATTGCCTTTACGGCAAAATTCAGATCTACTCAGGGCCTAATTCAACAGATTTCACCATGGCTGGTCTAAGAGGACAGAAAGTTATGAAACTATTCTTGGCCTCCCAGAGAGGCCTGGTTCTTCCAAACCAGGGCTATCCTAGAGCTAAATGGGAGCAGACTTCAAGATGATAGTTTAAGGGGTTGGGAAGGTCAAACAGGGACAGCTAGGTGGCACAATGGATAGAGGGCCAGGCCCAGAGTCAGGAAGACTCATCTTCCTAAATTCAAATCTGGCCTCAGACACTTACTGTGTTTGCCTCAGTCTCCTCATCTGTAAAATAAGCTGGAGAAGGAAATGACAAACCACTCCAGTATCTTTGCCTAGAAAACCCCAAATCAGGTCACACAGAGTAGGACACAACTGAAAAACAACTGGACAATAAGGGTCAAACAAAAAGGTTTATGTTTGTTTGTTCTTAGGATAGGGGAGATCTGGTCATGTTGGTAGACAACACAGAAGGAATTAATTAATAAAGTGATTGAAGATGGGGGAAAACAGCCTGCTCCAGTCCAAATCAAAGCTGCAGAGCTGTGTCAGAAATGAGACACCCTCTGGGGGTTGCTTATCTCTCTAGGGAATCTGTAACTCCAGAATACAATGGAATGTATTCCATTTCTGTTGTCAGTCCTTCACCAAATCAACCCAAGACTGCAAGGAAAAGTTTTTGGCTTTTCTGAGAGTTAAACTTGGTAACACCAGATTTGTTGGGTACCTGAAGTTAACTGAGAAAAATCTTGTTTCTTAATCTTTTGCTCTTTTAGTGCATGGGTAGCGTGGTGTAATGACTTTTCTGAACACTTTAAGAATCTCAAGGTTCTTTCCTCACTGTAACCCATTGAGCATTAGCAGTAGAAGTCGTAGAAGATGTGACCTTGAGCAAATTGCTTAACCTCATTGAGTCTCACTTTCCTAATCTTTCTAATGTTATTGATGATGATGATGACAACAATGATGATGATAATGGTGGTGATGATGATGGTGATGCGATGGTGATGGTGATGGTGATGGTGATGGTGATGGTGATGGTGATGGTGATGGTGATGGTGATGGTGATGGTGATGGTGATGATGGTGATGGTGATGGTGATGATGGTGATGGTGATGATGGTGATGGTGATGGTGATGGTGATGGTGATGGTGATGATGGTGATGATGGTGATGATGGTGATGATGGTGATGATGATGGTGTTGAGTATAGTGGTGGTGATGGTGGTGGTGGTGGTGATGATGGTGATGGTGATGGTGGTGGTGGTGATGATGGTGAATGTGATGATGGTGATAGCTGGCATTTATATAATACTTTAACCTTTGCAAATATCTTTATAAATGCTTTCTCATTTGATCCTCTCAACAACATTGCCAAATATATGCTAGTTATTTTCCCCATTTTATTTATTTTTATTTTGTTTTTTAAAATTCTCAACTTTAGAAATGCCAAAAAAGGAACACTTCCACATATAAAGTGAAAAAAAAGAATTATGTGTGAAACCATGAATCTTTGTGATTGATAGCTTGCTTTAAAAAAAGTATGTAAATCCAACATATGACTTTCAAAGCTGTTATCCTTGCCTGTGATTCCTTCTGAACTTCCTTCTTCATTTAAAAATGCTTCAAAGACCCTCTATTTCTCTTGTGTCTGTGTCTGCATGTGTGTGAATACAATCACTACTGTTTCATCAGTGTAGCGGTATATTATGCTCTCCCTCAACATTATTCCCATTTTACAGATAAGGAAACTAAGACAGAGAGACTAAGTAACCCAGAGTGACAGAGTGAATAAAGTGTCTGAGGCAGGATTCAAACTTAGGTCTTTATGTTACTCCTGGTCCAGCATTTTATTCACTATGCCACCTAGCTGCCTTAAAAATAAATCAGGTTAGATGATATCTAAGGTTCTTTCCAACTCTTAAAAAAATCTGGTGCTGACTCATTATTTGAGGCTAAAGTGATATACCAAAATGATCAATAAATACAACAGAAGGATCTAAGGTTACAAATATCTGTGCAAAACATTTAGTTGCTGATCCTTATTTATATGATGGTAACTCACATAACTCAAATACATTACAAAACATAAGTTTCTTTCCTGTTCTAATAACAATATGCATGCCAGATATTTTTGTTGTCCAGTCATTTTTCAGTCATGTCCAACTCTTTGTGACCCCATTGGGGGTTTTCTTGGTAAAGCTACTGGAGTGGTTTGCCATTTCCTCTTCCAGCCCAATTTACAGATGAGGAACTGAGGCAAACAGGATTAAGTCACCTAGCTAGTAAGTGTCAGAGGCCAGATTTGAACCCATGAAGATGAGTCTTCCTGACTCCAGGCTTGGCTATCAACTGTCAACTTTTTTTTCTGTTTTCTACTTGGCTATTTCTGTAGACAGAACGTAGAAACTTTCAGAGCTTTCTTTCTGTGATCCTGAACATTTCACTCAGTATCATATTCATAATAGATATCCCATAACCAACAAGTTGTATGTAAAGTGGAATGCATGACTAGAATAAATTGTTATCATGCAAATTTCTTCAGTTCAGTTTCTCATGAAAATAAAATCAAAGTCACTCATCAGAGTGAATGCGATTTAAACCAACCCTTCTTGGAAGCAAGAGGCTTGGCATCTCTCTACCAAGCTAACTGACCAAATTCCCAAGATTCCATTCTCCCAGGCTGAATAACCAGGAGTGAGCAGCCACTCCATCCTTCTCTTCATTAGACAAAGACAAAATCAATCAAACAATTAATAAATTTGATAATCAGTATAATTGTTGTGTTATGTGATCAGTGCTGGAGATACAAAGCCAAATTTTAAAAATCCAGACATTTCCTACACCTCAAGAAACTTAAATGTTATGAGGAAAGCAACATATATGCATATAAGTAGATGAAAAATATATACAGAGTAAATACAAGGTAAATTTAAGAGAATTTTTTTTTTGTCATGGAGGGAGGCAGGTGGGGGATTACAAAAAGACCTATCAGAGGTATTTGAGCTGAACTTTAAAGAAAGCTAAGGACTCTGTAAGGCAAAGGTAAGGAAGGAGTCCATTCCAAGGATGGAGGACAGCCTGAAAAAAAATGCAGTTTACTACACTGGTCACCTGGGAAGTAATCAATATTTCTCAAACCCAACCACCAGGGTAGTTCCTTTATAAATTCTTGTACCTCGATAACTTTTCTCTACATATTTTTTAAATAAAATCAAATTAATCTAGGTAAATGAATAAACTCCCTGTGGGCACAAACTACCTCAAGCTTTCATCTTCTCTTATACCCTTACAAAGACTAGATATAAAAACCACCCAAGACATACTTGATTTATTACAAGCTCATTTTCCATTGTTATTTTATCTTAACACAAACCTTATTCAGACTGTTATTGTCTTAGTGATGTTATATTGCTGTGAGTTAAAGAACATCACATTGTCAGAATTGAAATTATATAGATGTCACAAAAGACAATGGAAAGTCATGTGGTCAATTTTAAGTAGCCTAGAGCAAAAGTGTTATAGATAGAGTCTATCTGCATTTCAGCAGAACATTTGACAGTTGGAAACTGAGGTTGAGAGTGGTGAGCTGATTTAATTATACAGCTCATTAATCAGTATAGTGTTATGGAAAGAGCATAGGACTTGGAATGAAAAGGTCTGGGTTTGAATCCAGGTTTTTCCCCTGCTTATAAGGGACCTCCCGTAAGTCACTTAACTCATGTGGTCAGATGGAAGATGAATTCTAGTAGGTCCCTGAGGGAAGAACTGAAAGCGAAAGATAGAAATTACAGTGAGCAGATTTGAAAAAAATATTCCTAAAAATTAGATGTTTCTAGAACAGAATGGACTGCCTCAGGAGGTGGTGGATACTTCCTGGATGTTGGAGAGGGGTTCCTTGTTCTGGTGTCAGTTATACTAGATAACAGTTGAAGTGCATTCCAACTCTGAAATTCTATAATATCTGTGTTGTACGTATGCAAAGCACTTTACAAATCTTTATGTTGATCTTAGCTATTTGTAATGGCAACCACACTGGCATACCCAGGATGGCTGCTGGTGCAGGTTCTTTTATCTACTTTACTAGGGAAAGATAGCCATTTCAGGGGTCAACAATCTTTCTTTTTTAATCACATAAAACACAAATCCAGGAAATAATATAGAGCAAAGAAATAAAGACCAACAGACAGGGCTTTACTGCCTGAATCAAAGCTTTACATCCACCACTGAATCAAGAGAGCCCTTACCTCTGGGGAGTCGAGGGGTTCTGAACATATGACCAGGGAATCACAACATCTTTTTCATAAGCGAGCCCCCAAAGCAAAAGCTCACCTCTGAGAATATATACTCTTTCAGCTAATAGGCTTAGAGCCAGAAGGCATCACAACCTGACTCATTGCCTAATTAGCTTATTAACAAAAGGTGTGCAAACCTTCCTATAAGCAAGTTTCCCTTAGTGGGCTCCCCGTGAGGCCTGTTAATGGATGGGGAAGATCTTACATCCCCCCATTAACATTACACTGTTGTTGTTCATTATTATTATCATTATCTTTTGAGGGGCTCTTTGCTTTTTAAGCCTTCTCTCTAATTAAGGATCTTACATTAAAACCTTATCCCCCCACCCCATTCTGATCCAGTGACACTGACTTTCTTTTTGTTCCTCACACAAAACACTCCATCTCCTAACTCTAGGTATTTTCACTGGTTGACCTCATGCCTGGAATGTTCTCCTGGGTCATATCTGCCTCCTGGCTTTCCTGGCTTCTGTCAAGTCTCAGCTAAAATTCTACTTTCTACAAGAAGTTTTTTCCAGGTCTCCATAATCTTAATGATTTCATTCTGAGATTATCTCCAATCTATCTTTCATATGATTTGTACATAGCTGTTTGCATAACATATCCTACAATCTTTTACATTTCTCTATATCTCCAGAACTTAGCACAATGCCTGACAAACAGCAGGCACTTAATAATGCTTATTGACTTGATTTGACTTAACATCTTTGAACTTCAAGTTCCCCCTCTGTGAAATAGAGACAATGCTATCTGTTTTAAGTGGCACCCTGGCATAGCAGAGAGAAGACTGGCCTTGCACCCAGTCCTGCCTGTCATATACTAACTTTGTCACTAGGGGAGAATCACTTATTTTTTTCAATGTACCTTGCTATCCTTTAAGACCATAAGATTCCAAGGGAATTGCAGATCTGCATTGGTGGTAGAGAGAATTTCTGTAGTAGGTAGAGAGAATTTCTGTAGTGAAAACCTAGATCTGACCCCAACACCTCTATATTTGTGTCCTATCTCTCAGAATTTTTGATTGGATCAAATGAAATGATAGATTTTAAAATGATATATTTTTCTGTTATCTAATCATGTTCTTAATATCTAATATTTATTCTCATGTTTGGATTAATAGCCAATAACACTGTCTTTATGTAATATGGTTCATTTTTTTCCTAAATTTTCAGTAGAGTCATATTGTGAGTTTATACTTCAGCCATATGTCCACATGTGTAAGTAAAATGAGATATCATGAATGAATAAAAAATGGTGAATTACATACTTATATTGTGTCAGACACTATATTAAGCCCTGAGAATACAAATGAAAGCAAGCAAAAAGGTCTGTAGACAAAATATATACAGGGGTGTGGTAGCCAGGTTGGAGTGTTTTGGATAGAAAAGACAGATAGCGGTGTTTAGATACAGAGAGCAATTTATTGAGGCATCATTGGACTGAATCATAACTCTGGTCTCCTTTGGCCAATCAAACTGTCGAATGGACGCACCATAATTTCTGAGCAAAGAGAGCAATCTCTTCATCTCTACAATTAAACAGGTACTTCTGTCAGTCTCTACCCAACAGTTTGAATTGTTTAACAACACTCATTTTCCCTTGGTCATCCCTGGGAAAAGTCTCTGTGACTGTGGTGAGCCATAATTCTCTGCGAGCTCCTCTAAGAGCCCAGAGATTTCTTTAGGAAAGAAAAAGTAAAATGTTTGAGCCCAGACTCCTTTACCGAGGGTGTAATTCCTAGGGAAAATTCTCTTTCACATAATGCAGACCTGTGTCAAAGTAGCTTTGAATGTGCTAATTAAAATGTCAAATGTTGCTGGAATGGAGGAGCACATTGTATATTTCTTTCGTAATTTCCTACACTTATTCACTGATAAGTAGTGATGTCGTCACATAGATGGTATCCTAAATGCTAAATATACTTTGAAAAACTAAGCATTTGATAATATTGAACCAGATGAACCAGAGGAAAAAAATAGCTTTACAGTAAGCTGAGAGGTCGATTGAAAAACAAATTAATAAAGCATTAATGTGATAACATAATGTGATGGCCTTCCCATGCTATAAAACCACAAAGTAAATTAACAAAGTGTTAACATAATGGTGTCTCTAAGCTTTAGGGTTCCTTTTCATGTTGTAGAATGTGTGAGATGTTAAGTAGAAAAGCATGCAGGGGGCTGAGGGCCACCTCAATACAGGATAAAACATTAGCCCTAAACCTAAAATACCCTTCCTTAAGTGGTAAGGCAAGATTACAAACAGCAGATACTAGAGTCCAGTCAGTTATGCTACACAGCAGTTCTCGTGGATTGCAAATGTGTTAAATATTCTAAAGCAGTAGCGAAATAATGAACTGAGGGGAGGCAAAATGGCTTGGAGGCCCTTGGAAGAGACACAGAGGCACAAATTCCATTGAGATAATGAAGCTATGGACAACTGGGAAACATTGCCTTGAGAGAAATGATTGTTAAATAACTAATTGTTAATATTGGGGAGACACAGGATTTATTCTTTCTGACACTTTATTCTCTACTAGGCCAAGCCAGCATCTGAAAGACATAACTGGTGATGAACTTGGATTAACTTTCTCCTCAATCTTGTTCATACCAGATGGGGGAAGCCCATTGTGTTAGATTCATGTTTGTGTGGGAATAAATTCTTTGATTAGATTCCCAAGGCTAGGGGTGGTTTGAAGTAAATGACAGGATCAAAGTCACAGCCCCAAGCCCCTCATTAGAATAGGTCCACTTCTCATTATAATATTCATTCTCTCTTATTACCTGTTAACCAATGCCACCCTCATGAAAACCCATTTTTCTAAGGGTATATAAGTGTTGAGTGGGTTCCATGAGGGGACTTTGACATTAGAGAGTGTTAATTATATGCCAGCATGATTAATAAAATGATTAATTACCCAGAAATTATATCTCTCAAACTTTTTAGAAGTCACAGCCTCAAAAGGCAACAGATAAATAACTGCTTGGATGGACTACTACACAGAACTACCACCAAGGTCCAAGTCCAATACCCCAACATGGTGTATAACCAGAGCATGTCACCCTGGGTTGTCAAAGACTGAACCAGTGTCTTGTAATAGACCTGGAGATACAAAGACAACCCTTCCCTCAAGTAGCTTACATTCTAAAATAGCTTTATATGGCACTTTAAGGTTTACAAAGCCCTTTACATATGATATCTCTTTTGATCCTCCCAATAACCTTAGGTGCTGTTAGATCCTTAGGCTAGGGTAGCCAGATCATGGAGTGTGGTTATAAGACTGGAAATGTAGGGCAGGGCCATGTATTGGATAAATAGTTGTCTATGAGATTAAGCTGTAAGGTATTTATGACTTGGTGTTAGAAAGGTCTTGGAATATCATGTACTTCAACTCCCTGTTCAAAGCATGAATCCTTTCTAGAAGTTTGTTGGCTAGTGGTTGTCCGTCTTTGTCTTGAATATCTCCAGTGACAGAGAGCTTATTACTTATAATTCTATGATTCTTGGCAAAGCAGCTTCAAAGACTCCAATAGCAATCAGTAGTTTCGGTTTCTAATACATGTCAGGTAAGCAATGTCAAGTTATGTCCCTTTTTATAGCAGGTGATGAACAAAGCAAAGCATCTTGTGTATAGGTGTTCAATAAATAGTTTTGATTGATTCTCAAGCAAGAGCAAGTTAATGCTTACATAAAAATTCTGTGAATAGGGCTATAACTAAAAATGTGAGCCATTTGTCCTTTTTCCTAAAAATCTTCCTTTAAGGCAGTTGTTTGTATTGTGATAGAGTTCAGGCTTTGTCAGGAAGGGGTCAGCTTTTACCTGTGAGCTGTCAAATAACCATTAATTGACTTGAAAATTTTCCCCATTATTTTTCTGAAATGAAGTTGTTTTAGGTTGTTTGGAAAATGGACCTCACTTGATTATCCTCAGGCTTATCATTGACTATTATGTTAAATACTAACAACACTTTGGAGAGTGTTAATTATGTCCTCTACAATGCACAGTGAAAAACAGCGACTAAAGTTGTATGCTTCCTCTTTTGTGTTACCACTTCAATAGCTTTAAGTGAGCACAAGTTAGAAACGCAAACAACTTCGTTTATGATGCAAATGTCACAGCTGTGTGTTTAAGAACATTCTCTCCTTCACATCTGGATTGCCAAGCTTTAAGGAGTCACAGGAACTAGAAGGCATGTACTGGAAAGGACCCCTCTCCCCCAAGATCCTGAGCAGATTCATCAGGGACTTGAGCTTCAAAATATCACCAGTACCAGAAGGTCTTTGCATAAAGGAACTCAGAGATTAGAAGTCAGTGTTTATGCAATGAAAAGAACACTAAAACAGAATTGAAAACAGCAAATTATAACAATCTTTACCTTGTAGAAGAGATAAGAAAATCTATCTCCTTCCTTTCCTTGGAGAGGTGGGGGATTATGGATACAAAATAACCCTGGGTTAGTCAGTTATGTTTAACTTCCTTTTTTGGTGCAAGGGAATGCTGCTGATGGAGGGAGGTCAGGAACAGTGCTAGAATATCTGGAAAAAATTAATATAAAAATAACATTTGTCATTGAAAGAGTAAAAAGGAGTCAGGTATATACTTGTCTAAGTATTGATGCTTTGTGTTGGAAATGACTACCATTCAACTGAAATTGTCATCTCCAAGTTTACAATTGATCTCTTAACTCCTTGACTTCTTTTAGATATCCTTCTCAACCTCTCTTCAGTCACTGACTCTGTTGACTAACCCCTGTCCCAGAATATACTCTTCCCTTGGCTTCTGTAACACTGTGTGTGTGTGTGTGTGTGTGTGTGTGTGTGTGTGTGTGTGTGTTGGTAAGCAAAATGGCTCTTAGCACCCAGTTCAACCAAGTGCCCTTGAAGAGTTTGGCTTTTGTTTCCTTTGAGTAATTCAGTGTATTTCATCGAGTCTTACTAGGTGCTAAGCCCCAGGCCCGAACCCCTATTAGGTGCTAAGCCTATGTAGGGGTGAAGGTCCCAGGGTACTAAGGGGAGGTGCTAACTCAAGAGCCAATCATAGGAGCCTAAGTTCCGGTCATTCGGATGATGTTTGATGACGTCTGAAATGCTGTAAGAATAGAAGACAGAGCCACTTGCACAGAGCTCTCACTCCTGGTGGCGCACAATGATGTGGAGACTCCAGGCAGCTGTAGCTAAGAGCCCTCCATCTCATAAACCCGGATGTTGGGACTTTGTCTGGTAACTATGTATTGGGATTTGAATCAGACAAGGTCTGTCTGTCAATGTTCGTAATTTGTTTATATTTGCTCTGAAGTTCAGGGTGCTGGCTTTTTCCCCTGAACTAAGTGAATGGTATTTGTATGCTGGATTAAAAGAAACTTGTCAACCCCTTAATGTTGCTTTCCTTAGTGAAGCAGATCAAAAGAACCTGGACTTTGGCAGCGTTCTTGTTGTTGGGCTTGTGTTAGTCTTTCACTCCCACAACAGCTGCTAGCCAGATTGTTGAAACAATGTGTGTGTATGTGTGACACCTCTTTTACAATTTGGCCAATTCTGATTTTTAAGGAATTATGTTTTTCAGTATTTTTGTGCCTCTTTTACCAAGCTATTGCCCATGCTCTTTTCATAATTTTCTTGCTCTCATTTCTTTTCCCAATTTTTCCTTCACTGCTCTTATTTGATTTTTAGAATCTTTTTTTTTTTTTTGCTCTTTTTTATCTCATTCTTTAGAGCTTCTAGGAATTCTTTTGGGGCTTATGTCTAATCTGTATTTTTCTTTGAGGCTTTGCTTATAGATGTTTTTAAGTCATTATCTTCTTCTGAGTGTTTGTGTCTTGAGCTTCCCTGTTGCTATAGTAGCTTTTTAAGGTAAGGTTCCTTTTTTGTGGGGTTTTTAAAATCATTTTTCCAGCCTATTTCTTTACTTTGGACTTTATGTTAGAGTTGGGACCTGCTCACCTCTTGGGGTAAGGGGAGATGTCTGGCCTGAGCTTTTGTCTTTTGTGCCCTCCCTCTGCTGCTTTCACAGTTTAATGGGGGGGAGGGGGATTGTAAGTTTTTGGTGCTTCCAACATGGTGTGATCTGGGGAAAGATCTGGTCACTGGCCTCCTGGTCTATGCTCTGGTCCTTACCCAGGTAGGAACTCTGCCCCCTTGTGATCTTGACTGCTCCTCTCTTTGTTCTGGAACTGAGATCTAGAACTGGGTAGTGGGTGGCAGAGCTGCCAGCTGCAACTCTTCCTGCTTCCAGAGGTCCCTTGGGATCTCTTTCTGACCAGGTGTATAGTCCCTGACCATCCTTGGGTGTTGGGCTTCTCACCACTTCTCCTGCCTCTGCCACAGCCCCGTTTTGCCACTATGACCAGTGCTGCTTCTGCCACAACACATGCTCCTGGCCAGCCTCCATCCCAGTGTCTGCAGACCTCTCTTTCTATATTCCTAAGCCTCTCTGAGCTGGAAAAATGGCTTATTATAACTTTTAATTGGCTTTCTTGCCTAGAATTCAATTTAAAGCATTTTTAGGTTGTTTTGGAAGGAATGTGTCTCTACGGCTAAGAGAAATACTGATTGCATTCCACCATTTTGACTCTGCTCCTCCTCTGTGACATTGCTCAAAGAACTCAGAGATTAGAAGCCAGTGTTTATGATGATTACAATATGGCAATGAATAGAACACTAAAACAGTATTGAATATTGCAAATTATAACAATCTTTACCTTGTAGAAGAGATGAGAAAATCTACCTCCTTGGAGAGCCTGGCCCTCTTTGTTTCCTTTGCTAGATCATCATCCATGCCCTGCCCCCTAAAGCTCTGTCATGAGCCCTCTTATGTCTCTGATCTCGTCAGTGTCCATGGCTTCAACTACCATCTCCATTAAGTTGACTTCCAAATCTGATATCTCAGTCCTCATAACTAGTAGCTCCAATCCTGTATCAGCAATTACTTACTGAATAATACCACCTAGATGTCTCATAAACATCTCAAGCTCAAAATATACAAAAATAACTCATCAAAACTTCCTCATTTGTGTTGATGGTACAACTATCCATATAAAAGCCCAGATTCATAACCTTGGCATCATCCTTTACTTTTCCCTCTCCTTTCCCTATATGCAGTCACTTGCTTAGTCTTGTTGATACTACTTCCAACTCATCTTTCACATCTCATCCTCTTCTAAACCAACACGGGCCTAGTTCAGACTTTCATGTCCTCTCCTAGTTCAGACTTTCATGTCCTCTCACTAGGACAATAGTTTTCTAATGGGTCTCTTTGCTTCCAGTCTCTCCCCTTTTGTACCCATCCTCCACACAATTGTGAAACAAATTTTCCTGAAACATAGGTCTGACCAAGTCACTCCTTTGCTCAAAAACCTTCAGCGCCTTCTTATTACTCCTAGAATAACATTCCTTAGTCTGACATTTAAAGCCCTCCATAATCTGGCTCTGACTAACCTACCTTTCCAGACATTTCATTTTATTCTCCTTCACATGTTCTACTTTCCAGACAAAATGTCCTGTTTGCTGTTTCCAAAGCTCAACATTTACTCTCCCCTCCTCTATGCCTATCCTCCGAACTTCAACTATGTTCCCTCCTTCCGACTCTTAGAAGCTTTAGCTTCTTTCAAGTTCTTCTTTAATTATCTCAAATTTCTCTACATGTATACTTGTACATAATATACACCACCTCCAATTTCACTCCCACAAGTATGAAGTCTTTTCAGGGCAAGGACTATTACTCCATTTCATTTTTTTCTTGGCCTCCTTTAGTGCCTAGCCTTGTATATCAGTAGACATTTAATACATTTTGTATTAACGTAATTCGACTTAACACTACATTTTAGCCCCAAACCATACTTTTGCATAGCTGAATAGTGCTGAATTATAAAACCGTATCAGCTGGAGAAAAACCAAAGAGTGGCAGATGTTATCTCATCTCCACTCTTTCTCCAACTGATCTGATGAATCAGTATTTATGTCTCCCTCAGGTAAAAGATTATCCTCTGTCATGCTGCTTCTAAAAGCAAAACATAAAACAAGACGAAGAAAGTTTAGTGGGTTTCAGGTAATTACCTGTCCACAAGACAAGACTAAATATACAGCTGACTTTTAATTAGAATCCATTAGTAATGAATTAGTCAATAATGAGCAGAGACTAAAGTTAAATGATGTTTGATAAAATTCTTGAGGTATCCCTTTGCTAACCAACTAGCATTTGCTTTGTTTATTTGCTTGTTTGTTTTTTGCCTTTCTAACTACTAATGGTCAATGTCCTATTTTCAGAGTAAATTGAATTTACTCTTTTTTTCATAGTCTCCCCATTGTCAAGAGTGGTGGGCAGAGCAGAGAGCCATTCCATTGTCACTTGGGATGTGCCTTTCCCAGCTCCGAAAGATACTCTGGCCTGGTTCCTGGTACCACAGCCAGGATTGTACAGTGGCCAATAGGCGTCAAGTGGCTTTCAATTGTTTAATTTTCAGTGTTAGCATTTACACGTCCAGAATCAGCAAGCTATAAATCAGGGTTGATTGTCGAGATTTAAGAAAGTATTAGTAATACAGATTAAACTCAAAAGTAGGTCCTGATTACATTTCTGTCTTTCCTTCCCCACACTGTTGTTTAACATCTACCAGCATACGACTCATCACTGCTCTTTCACTTGGATCATCCAGATTTGCTGCCACCAACTGTTTGTGAAACTATATTAGATTACTATATCATATAAATAAAAATGTTTTAGTAGAAAGAACACTCGACTTGGAATTAATATCTGCATTCAATTCCCAGGCTCTATCATTTACTAATTATGCAGTCTTGGCAAAAGCAACTTTTTTAAGCCTCAATTTTCCTCTCTGCAAAGTGGAGATAATAATGCTTCTGCTACCTACCTCATAGGTTTGTTTTGGCAAAAGTTTTTTAAAAATCTTCTTTATTGTAATTTTATTTTAAAAATGTTTATTTATCTTGTTAAATATTTCCCAATTATGTTTTAAAATTTTGAGTTCCAAATTCTCTTGTGCCCTTCCCCGACTCTTTGAGAAGGCAAGCAATATAATATCAATTACACATGTAAAGTCATGTAAAACATACTTCATATTAACCATGTTGCAAAAGAAGTTTTTATACCTCTTAAAGCACAGATAAATGTTGTTGTTAAGTTCAAATGTCAGTGTCTTTAGTTATTAGAAACAATTTGATTACTTAGTCTTATGTAATCCTACCTATAACTAATCAGTTCTCTTTCAAAGCTGCACATGCATCACCATCACTGGCGTAAAATACAGTCTTGAAAGAGCGCTGATTGTTTATAACTAGGATTGCATAAGACTAAGTAATCAAATCATTTCTGATAACTAAAGACACTGACATTTTAATTTAATAATAAGCCTAATAGTTGCCCTTTCTTAAGGGCTCACCCTATTGTTATTTGAGGGGTGGGGAACCCATAGCCTCATTCCTCACCCCTACAGCTAGACAGTGCAGACACCCACCTGGTTTTACCTCTACTGAAGCTCAGAACTCCTGAACTTAGGTGATCCACTAGCCATTAAGCTACTTCAGTGCTGTGAACCAGACTAGGTTGGAAACAGAGCAGGTCAAAGTTTCCTTGATGATCAGAAGTGGGGCCAGGCCATGCGCTTCCAGCTTGGGCAAGATAGGGAGATCCAAGCTCAAAAACAAAACCAAAAAGCTACATTTTGCGTAATATTATATATGATTATATTATTATATATTTCTATAAAGTTATTTTGATTAAGAATCCTATCATCGTTTGGTGGCAGTAGGGGAAAAAAGATTATTCACCTAGTAATTATTTTAAAACGCCCAGAAATGTGTGAAATTGTCACTGCAATGAAAATAAACTGAGAATTTGCCTTTTCCTATGATTTATTCTCTATCTTACATTGCCCTTTGGCCTATAAGTTTGCTTTTCACTATTCAAATTGCTTAACGCTTTTCCTTAAAAAAAAAAAACAAGACATTCCCTTTAAATTCATTCCTCGTTCTGCTGGTCCTGGTCACAAAGAATGAATTTTTAATGTATGAAGATGTCAGTGTATATACAGATGACTGATGTGAATCAGAATACATTAAGAAGACACTGTCACTCTTCTTCCTTAAGTACCAAGCTCACGAGCATAAATTTCCTTCTTTAAGGGAGTTTTTTTTTTTTAAATACTCCCAAAAGGAGGAATTGGAAACTGTTTAAGAGCAGGTTTTGGGGGAGGGGAACATAGTGTAAAATAAATATCAAAACTTGGACATAAGGAAAAGGAGTTTTGCACTTGTGAGACTCTCAAAGAAAGGACTTTGTTTCTCATTTCCCACTTTCAGAAACTAGAGGAAGGGTGACCTTAACAAGTAATTTGCAACCATAGATTTTAATTGGTGCCAAGGTGAACAGAAAAAAATGTCCTACACAAGATGACAAGGACCCAAGTTCTGTAGGATTTTTATTAACTTAAAGGAATTCATCCTTCTTTCCAAGTCCTGTTCCACATGTAAAAATATTACTTGATGCTTTTCTTCCCTTTGTATTCTCTGGCTCACCCCAGCTTCCTTTCTAGGCATGTCCCATAGCTGCTGAGCAACAAGGAAAATGGAAGGTGAGTAGAATAAGGAGTGGGTCTATATACAGTAATTTTTTTTCCAATGGGACCCTAAGAATAGCTGTAGGATTTATAGAAATGTAATTAACTTGAGGGTTGGGGGTAGAAGAAACCTCAGATGGAACCTAAGCATCCTCAAATGGAGGAATGTTCAGTGAAGACATTTATGGCTATGTCAGAGGGACACAAGGTTGAAGAGCTAGCAAATTAAATCTCCACTGGGATGCCCTGTAAGCATCTCAAACTCAACGTGCCCAGTATTTTTTCCCCAAATCCATCCCCCTTCTATGCTTCCTTCTTTTGGTTGATGGCAGTGCCATCCTTCCAGTCACCCTCTTGGTATCATCATTGATTCTTGCCTCTCTCTCAACCTCTTGCCGGGTCTCATTGGTCTTAATCTTATATCTGTTCACTTACACAGTTTCTGCTGTAGCTTATGTCCTCATCACCTCTCATCTGGACTATTTCAGTAGCCACCCAGTTGGTTTCTCTATTTCCATTTTCTCTCCTCTCTAATCCATTTTTCCAAATTCCCCAATCCAGCTACCAAACCGATATTTCTAAAAGACAGATCTGACACCACTCCCTCAAAAAAAAAAATTTTTCAATGGCTTCTGCTTGCTTCTAGGATAAAATAAATGACTCTGTTTTGGCATTTTATGCCTTCTACAATCTGAATCCCTCATGTCTTTCTAGATTTTTTCTTATTTCTCTCCTTGCTACACTCTCCTTTCCAGTCAAACTGGCCTGCGACCTATATCCCGTACATGGCATTCCATCTCATTCATCTGTACCTTTGAACAAATGGTTTCTGATCTCTGGAATTCATTCCTTCCTCACCTTCACCTCATAAAATATGTAGCTTCCTTAAAACCAGAAGTTTTTTAAACTGGGGTCCATGTCCTGAGGGTTCTGTGGATAGATTGCAAGGAATCCATGAACTTGGATGGGGAAAAATATTGTTTTCATTTTCACTAACCTCTAACTGAAATTTAGCATTTCCTTCAATCATGAATTTAAAAAATAAACATTATTCTGAGGAGGTGTCTATGGACTTCACCAGATGCCTAATGGTGTCCAAGACACACATAAAAAAGCTTAAAAATCATTCCTTTAAAGCACAACTCAAATGCTGCCTCCTAGACAATGGCCTTCCCATTACCACTACTTATTGGCTCCCTGTCTCTCTTGAAACTCCTTTATATATATTTTGAATTTGCTTACCTGTGGAGATGCTGTGGCAGAATGTAAGGCCACTTAGGGAAGGGACTGCTTCATTTTTGTCTTTGTGTGCCAAAAACACAGTGCCTTGAACATTAAGTCAGTACTTAATTGTTGAATTAATTTGAGCTGAATTGAATTGAAACAGATGCTGTAGACCACAAGAACTGTAGAAGAGGAGGAATTTGTCTTGTAAAATTTTTCCTTTTTTTTAGAAGGAAATTATTAGCATATGACAAAATAGATCAAACTTTAAAGTCTTAAACCTAAAGCTCACATCTCATTTTTAATGAGACTCTATTCATCAAAGTCTCACAGAGTCACATATCTGCAGGCTATATTTGGGGAAAGCTGAGGTTCTAGACTACATAATGATGGGAGGTAGGAGGTAATTAAAATGCCCATACAAAATTCTTTAGGAAAATTTGTATGTATCCATATTTAAGTTGTCATTTCTAAGTATATATAACAATATGCCACACACAAAAGTCACTCCCTTATAATGGTATTTTGGAGGAGCAGTCTTTATTTAGCACCCATCATAGAACCTGGCACATAGTAGGTTCTTAATAAATGCTTATTGATTATTTTAAATTCAGAATTAACAAAGAGCTTTTAGAAATGTTGTTTTGGTTGTCCATGTGTATCTCACTTTGAATTATCATACAGATGTTTAAAAAGTATGCTCTTTAATTATAACTTTGTGCCCACAATTTTCCATTAGTGGCTTGGTCAAGGTCATGCTAAAAAAAATAGGGTTTTTTAAAATTAGTTATATGAATTATTTCAAATAGCCACATCATCTTTGTGACTGAGTTAAGTCAATGCTAGAGTCTTCAGTCAGTTTGGACAAGAAGTCTATCCGCTATCCAAGTGCTGCTTTGTCCTTGCAGTACTATACAATAGATTTGAATGAAATATTACCTAAGTTGGTTGTGTTTTGGCATCAGAAAGCCCAACCAGATTAAGGTTATCATAATCAGTGACTGCCATAAGTGAAAAAAGTGTTGAAGTAAGTGAGTGGGACCTTAAAATTTAGGAGCAATTAGTCTGAGTTAACAAAAAGGAGATTAATAGGGAAAAAAGAGTATAAATGAAAATTTAGGTTGTATGACACAAATATCCAGATAATGGACTGAATTTTTCAACTTATCCAAATTTGGTGGAGAAAATGTTTTCCAAATGTTCCTTACTTATCCCCTCCCCACTCCGACCATGTGTCAGAACCTATCTGCAAGTTAATTTTTAACTTGCAGCTTAACTTTGCAAGCATTCAATATTAAAAAGTGAAATATTCACATTATAAGATTCAGTAAGTAATTCACTGTTCTGTTGTTGTTACAGATTTAGCTGCCAGAAGCTCACAAAGGATGAATTCATTTCAGCCTTCTTTTTGGAATACCACCTCCAGCCCTTTGAACCTATCCCGAAGCAGAGAGTTCTCTTACCAGAGCATCAGTACAGCGGAGACCATCATCCTTCCTTCCTTGATTGGAATTCTCTGTTCCACAGGCCTAGTAGGCAATATTCTCATTGTGTTGACTATAATAAGGTATGAGAATGAATTTAAAGACTCATTTTTCTTTTCTTTCTCAATCATGTTAAGCTGTGATTTCAAAGCAAGACTTTCTTCCCACAATATTATACTTTGCACGTTTAAGCCTTTATAATATTTCCTAAAATACTTGGTCAACTTTTCAGGCAATGAAGCCTCAGCTAAGTACAGCAACTAAGACACTAGTTGACTCTCATATATATCTTTGGAGGGCAAAATCATATTCAGGGTCCGCTGGTATATTGGTGAATTTCTAAAGGGGTTAAAGTTGAAGCATCTTTAATACATTAACAAATTCTTGACCTGGAACATTATGCAATTTACCATTATCTAACTCATGCCTCATTACAGCAAGGAATTGAGTCTGGGGCTCTACAAGGGCTATGGTAGCCAATTGCAAACTGGCAAATACTACCAAGCTGAGAAGTCTTTGAGTATGGCCCAGGTGACAGATTGCATGTAGGAATCTGCAGACCAGCATAAGTAAGTTTGAAGAGATTCATTACTGAAAAGTTGGCTGCAGAGTGATGAATTTTCCAGCCCTAAAAAACCACCTACCAAGGCAATGAAGAGAGATTTCAAGGAGGAAGTTCTCACAATGATGATCCCAGAAGTACATAAAAACTAGCAGGCTTTAAAGATGGGTCACCAGAGAATTGTTCCCTCTAAGAAATCCTCATCTGAGTTATAGATCAGAAAACTGAATTGATCTATCAGCTCTATACCCTGAAAATAAACAGATGCCTTCTGATCTCCAGAGGATACAAGGTAACCAGATGGTTGGCTCTCTCTTTTAATAGAAACTATCTCCACATACACAAACAACTGAGAATCTCCTGCATTTATTAAACTAACTTCTCATTATATTCCCAAAACCTCTGTCGTTAAACTACGTTTGGTTCTCTCTTTATTCCTCTCAGCTCAAAACTTGGCCAAGTATCTATATTTGTAAATTTTTTTTAGTTTTTAGGAAAGCAACATCCCTACCCCAGTGAATTTATAAGCTTAAAGTTCACTTATGCTTTGTGATAAATTAGCATCTCTTATCAAGAACCTAGTTTTACCACTTTCTAGCCATGCAACTGTAAACAAACAACTTGAACTCAGTGAGTTTCCATTTCTTTTTTTGTTGTTGCTGAGGCATTTTTCAGTCATGTCTGACTCTTCATGACCCAATTTGGAGTTTTCTTGACTGAGATATTGGAGTAGTTGCCATTTCCTTCTTCAGCTCATTTTACAGATGAGGAAACTGAGGCAAACAGGGTTAAGTGACTTGCCCACAGTCACACAGCTAGTTATGTATCTGAAGTCGAATTTGAACTCAGGTCTTCCTGACTCCAAGGATCTATACACTACGCTACCTAGCTGTCCCTTTATTTCTTTAATTTGTAAATTGAGGGGGCTGTACTAGATGATTTCTAAGTTCCCTCCAAACTCTAAAATTCCCACCTTGTCTAATCATATCCCATCTCTTTCCATCCCATCCCATCCTATCCTATCCATCTCATCCCATTTCATCCCTCTTAGTTTCACTGGACTTTAGCCAGAACACGAGATGAGAAAGTCAATGTGGTCTAGTGCATAGGGTACTAGACTGTGAGAAACAGGAAAACCTAATACTCACTTGATTTGGGATCCTGGGCAAAATGCTTAATTTCTCTGAGCCTGAGGTTCCTCATCTACAAAACCGAAGGAGCTGGATTCTATGACCTTGAATGTCTCTTCAAGTTCTAAATCTGTGAACTTGTGAATGATTTTCTTTTAACTTCCCCATGGATATGATCTGGACCTACTACAACAACCATCCTGCTATTCCCTTTGGATCTTTGCCCACGTTTAAAAGTTTAGACCATAGATCTGTCTAAATGATGATCTGGTTCATTTGAACCCCTGATTTGGATTGCTGTGTAGCTAATTATGTAGCAGTGGGTCATTAATAGACATTCACTGTAAGCTTCCCCACACCAATTGACCCTGCCTTGACTGAGTCAATCAATTACATGAAAATAGCCTAAGATTTCACTTCTCCAGCCAGTCCCTCTCATCACTCAGAATGCCTTACCAGCTCATACTGCTACTTTCTCTGCAGTATTAATGTTGCTATTATTTAGAAAGTGGCTTCTCTAGACTTTCAGAAGAATTTTTAGTCACATCTGAAAATGAGCACATGAGATGTCCAAGAAATGCTAGTACTCCAAATTCAGTATAGATACATCCTGAAATGGTACCTATAAAGTGACATTTCAAAAATCAGACTCTACTTTTGCAGTGATTTAGATTTAAATTAGCGCCGGCGGTCCCCAGTTCTACTGTGACTGTCATAGTGTATTTATTACCTCTGTTAAGAGAACCTGCCCCATTAGCATTTTTATGTACTATTTAATCATCAATGGTTGAAAGACCTGAGAAATTTCCTCACAAAGAATTTGATCGCACGTAGCACCTGAAGTACTAACTAAAAATCCATCTTCTCATTGTCAAAATACCAAGTAAAGGAAAGAAATCATTTCTGAAAACAGCTACATAATCAGTTCAATAATTATTAAGTGCCTACTGCAAGCTCTGCATTTTGTTAAGTGACAATTATGTGGGGAAAAAAAGAAACTGAGTGCCAGCACAAAGCTCACAATCCACTTGAAAAGTCAAGATTTACACACATGAAGTAATTAGAGAACAATTCAAAGAGAAACAACAAGTGCAAAATAAATGGTAGGGATATTATAATGGGAAGTCAAGAAAGAGAGAGTGTACAAGGTAGAATTCATGAATGATTTGATTTGAGATGGGCCTTGAAGGATATCTAGGTGGTAAGGAGAGAGGAAAGTACTTTAGAGCATTCCAGATTGAGGAACAGTATAAGCAAATACATGAAGGTAGGAATCAGCTTGGTATATAGAGACTGACTATTAGATGAACAACCTGAACTGAGGAGAGGGAATATTTGGGGGCATTTGTTGTTCAGTCATTCAGTCATGTCCAGTTCTTTGTGACCTCATGGACCATACTGTCCATTGGGTTTTTTTTTGGCAAAGATACTGCAGTGGTTTGCCATTTCCTTCTCCAGTGGATTAAGACAAACAGACTTTCTCAAGGGTACATAGCTGTACCCTTGTACAGTGCCTGAGGTTGAATTTGAATTTAGGTCTTCCTGAGTCTTAGATATAGTAAAAAATAAAAAGGGCCAGTTAGAGCAAAGTCTTTGATATTCTTCTACATAGACATAGACATAGTAATACATTTAGAACTAGAAGAAACCTTAGAAAATATTGCATCCAATGCCTTTATTTTACAGAAGAAACTGAGGCAAAGTGATTTTCCAGGGTCATGCAATGAGTAAGTGTGCATCTCTTCTCCTCTCCTAAACACACAGTATCCTGTGTCTCAGCCAATTCACACATGACCTACCTCACTCAGGAGTATTTACAGTTTTAATAGGTGTATCTTAAATACTGCAAAGATTAAAGGAAAGACTAACTCTCTAATGGGAGAATTTCAGAATTCCCCACCATGGTAGACAGATGGCATGATAGTTTTGACCAAGGGGGCTCTTCTGACACGTTCTGTCCCACCAGAAGTAAGCAGCTCCCTATTCCTCCTACACTTAAACTGGCTCTAAAAATATGGTTAGAAGAAGGCAACAAACACAGAAAGTGAATCTGTATTAAAAATCAGTGCTGAACTAATGACGCATAGAAGCATGATGACTCCAAATGCAGTAAAGGATTGCTTAGCTAAGAGAATACCTGAATCCAAATATTGATTGTTATTACTCTGGTTAAAATCTCTGCTTCCTTCACCTCATCCTCATTTAATGGAGGATTCATGAGAAAAGAGCCAGCCTTTTTAGCTGAAGGAGTATTAATGCATCTTTTTAAATGAATACTTTAATCTTCCAAGTAGCATTTGAAAGCAATTTAATGCTCTTTTTTTTATTGTTAGGTATTTAGCTAAGACTGTATTTTTACAAAGTGGTCTATTATGCTTTTAAGGCATTCTGGCTAGCCTTTCTTGTTAGGCATTCTTGTCTCTGAACTTAAAAATAATAAATTCATCTAAATAAGGGAAAAGAAACTTCAAATTTATATATATATGTATATGTGTGTGTGCGTGTGTAAATTATGTTAGAGAGATGAAAAACCATAGACCCTAAAGTCACATGAAAAATTGATAAGCTGTGAACAGATGTCTGTGTTTATCAAAAGAAGACTAGAAATATGTATGGAGAATTGGACTGAAATAATGATAAACTGAAGGTTCATAGGATTATAGACTGGAGCTGCAAGGGTCATTAGAGGCTACTGAGTTCAACTGTGTTACTTTACAGATGAGGAAAATGAGAGGCTGTGAGAGATTAAGTGATGTGTCCAGGGTCTCACAGCTAGTAAGTGTCCAAGGTAGGGATTTGAACCCATCTTCTGACTCTAAGCCCAGCATTCCATCCAGTATGCCATGCTACCTATCCAGAGGCAGCTGGTATAGCAGATAAAGCACTGGACTCCAATGAAGAAACCAAGGCACAGAGAGGCCAGGAAGACCTGAACTCAAATCTCACCTCAGGGGGTATTCAAAATATACCAATGAAATTATAGGTCTTTGTCATTTAAACAACAAAAATCAACTTTTGGGAGTCAAAGTGACCAACTTGGGAGAGATTTGCAGATCTGTGGTAACATTCAAGAGCCTTGAACTTGACTCCTAGTAAGAAGTGATAAACAGGAAGTCAACTATGCGACACATTTAGACTGTGATTCCAACTTGAGAAATCAAAACCACTTCTCTTCATTTACCTGTTGGGATGTGCAAGAAAGCTATCTATTGGGTAAGCCCTTCATCCGTGATTGTAGTTTATCATACACACACACACACACACACACACACACACACACACACAAACACACACACTCCTTCTAAAAGTCTCTTTTGACCCACAACAATGAGCAGGTGCACAAAATGCAAAAGACACAGGACCTTGTGGGGAATGAAACCACAATGATAACAATGTTTCACACATAAATAGCAGGTTACAGGATTTGTTTTCCTATTGCTTTTCTTTTGCATGGTGTTATTTGCAATAATAAAATATTTAATGAATGGATTCCTTTGCATTTATTGCCTAGGCATCTCTGAGCTGTTATATCCCTAAGGAAATGTTTTTTTGTTCTCAGGGTCAGAATTCAGGGTCTCTGCTATGTTTGCTACATTTAGTTTTTTCCTTCTTTTAAATGAAAATAAAGCTATATAAAAAAATAACTCTTGCCACAGATAATAGGATCATAGATTTACATCTGGAATGGATCCTGGAGACCATCAAGTCCACCCCTTCATTTTGCAGATAAGGAAACTGGCTCAGTGAGTTTAAGTGACTTGCCCAGTAGCTCACAGGTAGTAAACATCTGAGGAAGGATTTGAACTCAGGTCTTCCTGATTCCATGTCCAGGACTCTATCCACTATAGCGCCTAGTATTGTTATAATTAATGATCAGTAAATGACAGCTATTTATAGGATCCTAGATTTAGAGCTGAAAGGGATGTTAGGGGCCATCTAGTCCAACACCCTCATTTTACAGATGAAGAAAATGAGTTCAGAGAGGTATAGTGACTTTCCCAAGGTAACACAGCTATTAGGTGTCAGAGCCAGGATTTGAAGCCAGCTCCACTGACTCCAAAACCAGCAGCCTTTTCACCATAGAGGAAAGACACAATGATCTCATTGGCAATAATTAGAACATAATCACTAAAAGTTTATATTTTAATTTAAATGTGAATACATTATTCCTTACAGAACATGATGCCACCTACCACTATCTCCACTAAAATCTGAACACGTGTATACAATTATAGAGGATGATAAAGCTGGTCCCCTGAAGGCCATGGCAGCCAAGTGCAAACTGCTAAGTCCTACTAAGTTAGGAAGGCTTTGAATAAGAACCAGATAAAAGATAATATGTAGTAAAGCCCATGATATTATTTCTGGGTCTTAAAATCTTCCTGCCTTCCTTCCTACCTAGTTACCTCTGCCTCATCTTTACCCATTGCTTTCCTCCCACTGTTAGTAGAGATCATGCTATGGGAGTCCTAGAAAACTAAATCAGGAGCCATTGGGTGTAGAACTCAAATATTTCTCCTCCTTTCCTTCATCAATCATTCTACTTTGGAGCAGAAGCTAATTTTATTTGGGTCATTACTTGGTCCTCAGATTTCAGACCCTATTTATGTGCTATAACTATTTCTTGAGCCATATTACTATAAGGAGAGGTAGCAAGTCTAATGTAGTGTATGGCAGGCCAGCTTCCATCCAAGTTGGGAAAAGCTAGGTTCAGGTTCTTCCTCTATTCTGCCTTTGCCGCATGATGAGTTTTGTGACCCTGGACAAGTCACTTAATTTCTCAGCCCCACCCCCCATTCCCACTTCCCACCAACAACAAAGGAAGGAAGGGAGGGAGGGAGGAAAGGAGGAAGGGAGAGGGAGGGAGGAAGGAAGAAAGGAAGGAAGGAAAGAAGGAAGGAGGGAAGGAAGGAAGGAAGGAAGGAAGGAAGGAAAAAAGGAAGGAAAGAGAAAAGCAAAGAAGGAAATAAATGCCTACTATGTGCCAGGCATTATGCTAAGCACAGATATTATCTTTTTTAATTCTCATAACAACCCTTCAAGGAAGGTACTATTATTATCCCTATTTTACAATTGAAGAAATTGAGACAGGTTGCGTGGCTTGTCCAAGGTCACACAGCTAATAGGTGTCTGAGGCCGAATTTGAATATAGGTCTTCATGACTCCAGACCCAGCACTCTTTCCGTTGCACCACTTAGCTGTCTTATGAGACTGTAAGTTATAGACCAGTTGCCAAAGACCATGGATAGAGGATATTTCCACACAGGGAGATCTCCATACCTACAAAACCACAGGTCTAGACCAAAAAAAATGTTCAAAATTCCTGCACCTAGCCAAGACCATAAGGCAGGAGCCAGATCTATTTTGATGATACTACATGCTTAAGATAGTGGTATTTAATAATAATTCATTAATAAATAATAATAATAATAAATAATTCAATAATAAAGTAAGCACAGATTCATAAAGCATCTAATATATGAAAAAACACTATGCTAGATAATAAGGATAAAAAGATGAAGGCAGTGGAGTGGAATATAGAAAGTATACATTCAGGAGAAATGGATTTTATTCCCATCACAGACACTAGTTGTATGAACTGGTCAAGTCACTATACCTCAGAGCCTCAGTTACCTCATCTGTAAAAATGGGAATAGTTATACTTGTACTTAAAGTGCTAGCAGAATGTGAATTTGAAGATGGATAGTGTGCAAAGTCTCCTAACCTTAGGGAGCCCTTGGTCTTAATATTAGGGAATGTACATTAGTAATGTACAAATAAATATTATACAAAGTAGAATATGACAAAGGCAAAAGAGTGGTCCAGACATGATGCTCTAAAAAAATGAGGAGGGAGAAGTCACTTTCAGCTGGAGAGAATCAGGGATATTTTCATAGAAGAGTTGTCATCCAAGCGAGGACTTGAAGGAGGAGAGAGAATAATTGGCAAAGTCAAAGAGCTGCCAAGTAGCGTAATAGACAATAAGGAAGACCTGAATTTGTATCCTGCATCAGACCCTTACTATAGAAGTGGCCTTGGACAGGTCTCATAGCTTGCGTCAGCTTCAGTTTCTACTCTACATTTCTGTAAAATGGGCATTTTTACTATTATTGTTGTTATTACCATCATCATCATCATCATCATTATTACTACACTTATCCCACAGGTTTGTTGTGAGGCTCAAGTGAAATTATATGTGAATATATGTGTATATATACATATATATATATATATACATACACACACACATATATATACACACACATATTAAATATATATATATACATATATACAGCACTTCGCAAACCTTAAAATGCTATATAAATGTGATCTATTATTATTAAGGAGGGATCGTGTTCCAGGGTTGGGAGGTTTTCAGTGGTAATAGTTTCTCCACACAATCTAACCTTTCAGTCTTCTACTGCTTATCACATACTCTACATTTCTGCGAAACTGAACTGCTCCTCCCTCCACCTTCTTCCACCTCTGTGCCTTTGCTAAGATAGTTGCCATTTGCTCACTCTGCTCTCCAGCCCTCCCTTCCTCATTCCCAACTGTTAATGATCTTCCATTCCTTCAAGCACTGTCTCAGAATAGGGGGCTATTCCTTGTATATAATACAGCATCTCCCAACTCTGTGACTTTGCACTGGCTTACTCTGGTACCTGCAATGCTCTTCCTCCTCTTAGTTTCCCCGGTTTCCTTCAAGACAGCTCAAGTCCCACCCTCTGCAGAAGGCTTTTCCTTGGCTCTCACCCCTTCCCTACTCCCCTGGTTTCTAATGCCTTCCCTGTCTTCCATTATTCTTTTGATATCTTACATGTATCTCATTATTTGCCTATTGTCTCCTACATTAGAAAATGTGAGCCTTAAGATCAGGAATTTCGGTTTGTTTTTTGTTTTTTACTTTCTTTGTATCCACAGCATTTAGCACAATGCCTGACACATAGTAAGCTTTTAAAAAATGCTTTTGGACTGATTAACTGAAATGATATATGTCCTCCATTCAGCTTTCCCTGGCTCCCCTAGATGACAGGGATCTCTCCCTCCTAGAAGTTCCTAAGACATTTTGCCTAGATCACTCATTTACCCTATCTTACTCTACCTTGTATCATACTAACCTGTGTACTTGTCTTTCCCCAACCCACATGTGATTGTAAGCACCCCGAGAACTCTTTAATAGATGTACTATGAAAGTAAAGCTGGCTGTCCACATCACATTCATGAGAAACCTTTACTCCCTTCCTATATTTCTATGTTTATTATCAAAGATTTGCCAGAGGGTTAGATTATTTTGTTGGGAAAAAGTTTACCAATAACTATTTTAATTCATTTTTAACAGTAACCACCAACAGGAATGGTCTCAGTTCTCAGGGGTGGGAGGGAGGTGAATAATTTATAAATCTTCTGCAACAGTGGCAAATTTAAATGCAAATAATTCATAATTTATTGTTGCTGGACAGTCATAGGATACCTAATATTAACAGGAGCTATTACTAAGGACTCTGAAATAGGAATATGTATAATTCCTGACCTGAGGGAGCATGAAATTAGCCAACCTTAGCTCATATGGTTAGCTGGATCCAGCATTCTAAGCTTAGGGGCAGTAAGGTGGCCCAGTTGATAAAGTGCCAGTCCTGGAGTCAGGAAGACTCCTCTTCCCAAGTTCAAATCTGGCCTCAGACACTTATTAGCTGTGTGACCCTGAGCAAGTAACTTAACCCCTGTTTGTCTCTATTTCCTCATCTGTAAAATGAGCTGGAGAAGGAAACGGCAAACCATTCCAGGATCTTTGCCAAGAAAACCCCAAAATGGGGTCACAAAGAGTTGAACACGTATGAAAATTACTGTACAGTAAAGACATTTCTAAACTTGGGTATCTGTGGCAGATGGTAAGGTGAATAGAGGTTCAGCCCCAGTAGTCATGAAGGCCAAGGATCAAGTTCTGCCTTTGACATACCCTGAGTGTTTGACCGTAGGCGAGTTATTCTCAATGTTCTAGACTTAGAGTCAGAGGACCTACCCAGGTTCAAGTATAAACTCTGTAACTTACCATCTATGTGAACTCAGAAAAGCTACTTGGGGCTTCAGTTTCTTCTTCTGTAAAATGAGGGATTTGAATAGATGACCTCTAAGGGCCTTTCTAGTTCTTTTTATTTCAGGACCAGGGACTCTTTTCAGCTTTAACTTTCATAAGATCACAAATAGAGAATTGGAAGGGATCTAGGAACCATCTAGTCCAGGACTGCAGCCTGGACTAGAGTCCTTAGCAATAGCCCCCATTACTACTAGTACCTGCAGCCTCAAGGCCACATGTGGCCTTCTAGGTCCTTGGGTATGGCCTTTTTACTGAGTCCCAATTTTACATAACAAGTGCTTTTATTAAGGGGATTTGTTCTGTGAAGTTTGGAATCACTCAAAGGGCTGCATTTGAGGACCTAGAGGGCTGGAAGTTCCCCACCCCTGATCTAGTCTAACCTACTTATTGTAATTTTAAAATTAATTTATTTATTCATTTTTAGTTTTCAACATTCACTTTTATAAGATTCTGAGTTCTAAAATTTCCCCCTCCCCCCTGCCTAAGATGGCATGTAGCCTGATATAGGCTATACATGTACAATCATATTAAGCATATTTCCATATTTCTACATTAGTTAGGCTGTGAAAGAAGAATCAGAATTTTAAAAAACCATGAGGAAAAAAAAAAGAGAGAAAATAGTATGCTTCAATCTGATTCAGATTCCATAGTTCTTTCTCTGGATGTAAATAACATTTTCCATCATAAGTCTTTTGGAATTGTCGTAGGTCATTGCATTGCTGAGAAGAGCTAAGTCTAACGAAGTTGGTTATTGCACAGTGTTGCTGTTACTGTGTTCAGTGTTGTCCTAGTTCTGCTCACTTCACTCAGCATCAGTTCATGCAAGTCTTTCCAGGTTTTTCTAAAGTCCATCTGCTCACCATTTCTTATGGAACAATAGTATTCTATTACATTCATATACCACAACTTGTTCAGCCATTCCCCAGTTGATGGGCATCAACTCAATTTCGATTCTTTGCCACCACAAAAAGAGCTGCTATAAATATTTTTGTACATGTGGGCTCTTTTCCCTTTTTTATGTTCTCTTTGTAACCCACTCATTTTAGAGAAGAGGAAAGTAAGGTCCAGTGACTTGTCCAGAGATTTGTAACTACATCAGAGATACAATTTAGAACTTAGATGTTCATGACTACAGAAGAGTTGTTAATATATGTGTGTGTACATATACATGTATGTATGTGTGTATATATATGTATATATGTATATGTGTGGGTGTGTATCAGTGGAGGGGGTTTTCCTATACCCAAGAAATCACAGATTCAGACTGAGTGGGGGGAGGGAGGGAGTTGGAGGAAAATGACAGATGGTGGCATGGCTAAACCAATTTTAAGATTTTTGAATAAAATAAAAATGATGCAAATCAGTTTTTTCTTTTATCTGTTTAAAAATAAGCATACCATTTTAATGTTCTCTAGGATAATGACAGTTTGTCCCTGGTATCATGGGTTTGAGAGGAGATAGCATTTTTGAGTAGTCATCAATCTTTCTCTGTTTGTTTTAGGTCTAGGAAAAAAACTATCCCAGACATATATATCTGTAACCTGGCTGTGGCTGATTTGGTCCATATCATTGGAATGCCTTTTCTTATTCATCAATGGGCCCGAGGAGGAGAGTGGGTATTTGGGAGTCCTCTCTGCACCATCATTACCTCACTGGACACCTGCAACCAATTTGCATGCAGTGCTATCATGACTGTAATGAGTTTGGACAGGTAGGCAGATGTGCTTTGAAATACCTCATTAATGACTTAAAATAAGGAAAACTTGAATTTGGCTTTACAAGTAGAACATTCAGCAGAGATTTTCAAACACAGGCAAAACTGGTGTTATTTTCTCAATAGTAGGGCTGTTTTCTTTTTGCTCTTCACTATAGTATTAACTAATTGAGGGAGGAAACTTGCCCAGTTAAGGTGGGTTTTTTTTCAGGTTTCATAATTACATAATTTAATTTCACATTAACTTTTTATTTAGTTTTTTAAAATTATTTTATTGATGTCTTTTGTTTTTATATCATATTTATTTTCTGGATTCTCATTTACTTCCCTTGTATTTTCTCCTGGCAATTCTGTCTCTTCCTCCTCACAAGAGCACCAACTTTTGCCCACAAGGAAGCAATGCCTAGAACAAAGGTGGAAAAATGACCAGAACTCTTCCTGAATCTTCAGCTACTCACATAGTCCTGCCTCCTAAGTGTAACAGTGAGAGGAAGCAAATAGGCCAGAAAGCAAGACAGATAATCTGAAAATCCCTTGGCAGTGAAGCTGAGAAAATGATTCTGCCAACTGATCCTGGGCCTGAATATTTAAGCAGATCTGGGTTTCAAATGCAGCTGTTTATGAGCATGTTTATAGGACCCTTGTGTCTGCCATGGAGAAGATTATCTTTGGTCCTATAGAGCAGAAGTATCAAAACAGCCGACAAAACTCCAGAGTGAGGTTAGAACCAGATTAAAATATAATTGGAAAATTTAACAAAATAAAAATACAATACAATGTAGAGAATGTTAATTTGTGGGTTTCTAAGTCAATATGTGTCAGCAAGGATCCATTTTTGAGTTTGATACCACATTGTCAGTAAAAATGATGCCAGTTTACACTATTAGAAATTTATTCTACAGCAGCCAATAGCAACCTAGAGTCTTATTCCAGGGCATTTAACTTGGTGCACAATCAAAACAGTCACCTCTGTCCTAACAGAGTCAGTTCTTGCTCTAACCACACATGCACATGCTAGGAACCACAGGGACAACATGCCAGAAACCACTGAGAAATATCCTGTAGTCGAAGTCTTAATGGCTGTTCCCATAGAGAGGAGAGGCAAAACAGCCTCAACAATAAACAAAATGTCAGGGTATCAGTGAATCCACTGGATCAAAGTGAGAGGCATTGTTCTTGCTCTCATAACTTCAGTGATGCTTCACATATTTTATAAGAATTGAATTGAATTATGAGTATCCTAGCATTTATCTTCCTAAGCATGTCCTTGAGGTGGAGAAGAGGTGAGCACTTGTACAGATGTGTGACCTGGCAACCAGCAAAGGCAGAATAGGTCATTTACTCTAATGTTAAGTCAAATCAACAAGCTTTTATTAAGTACCTACTGTGTACCACACACCATATTAAGTCCTGGGAATACAAAGAAAAATAAAAAAATAATCCTTGCTCACAAGGAGTTCACAGTCTAATGGGGAGGAACCTGCAAGGAACTTTGTACAAACAAGATATTATCAGAAAAAAAACTAGAGCTAATCAACAGAGAGAAGGCTCCAGAATGAAGGGGGGTCTGGAAAGGCTTCTTGCAGAAAATAGGATTTTATCTGGGACCTGAAGAAAGTCAGGGAAGCTAGGAGACAGAGATGAGGAAAGAAAACATTGCAGCCACAAGGAATGGCCAGGGAAGATACACAGAATTGGAAGATGGAGTGTAGGGTCTGAGGAATAGCCAAGAAACAAGGGTTACTGGATCATAGAGTACAAGCAGGTAATGTGGAAACAAACGGACTATAAATATAGGAAGGAACCTAGTTATAAAGGGCTTTGGAAACCAAACAGATGGTTTTATGTTGGTCCTACAGGTAATGGGGAGTTAATTGGGGGTGAGTAACATGTTAACATCAAATATTTACTCTCTTACCACGTTTCTGAAAAAAAATTCTAAAAATATAAAAAGTGCATTTTCCTCCATAATTTAATAGCTTAAATAGTAATTAGTACTCTCATGTCTACATCTAGTTTGCTTGAGTACAGAGCTAACGAAGCCAGGGTCATAGGTCCAAGTCTGATGCAGGCCAGCTAGCTTTGTCTTGTTCCAAGGTCACAGGTTGTAACCCAGACCCACAAATTGTATTTTCAGTCACAAAGTGGACAGGATGAGAGAATGTAGTGGGCTCAAAGCATCCAGGGTGATATGCAGGGATTTTACATGATGGGATCACCAAATTCTTTTGGTTACAGAAAAATATAAGTAAATGTGGAGCAGGGCTCTTCTAGATGAGATCCAGGAAGCCTCCAATAAGCCAGTGTTTCCAAATAACTGAAGATAGTTAATGCCCTAAATACAATCCATCACCACTAATAGCAAAATAGTTCCAAGTAATGGGGACTAAGTATCACCAGTTTCTCAACTGAATGCTGTTCTTGAAGCCAAGAAGACCTGGGTTCAAATCCTACCTCACACAGTACCTGTTTGTAAGCCTCATCTCTAAAATGGAGGTGATATCTGTAGTACTGACTGGAGGTTATAAGGCTCAAATAATATTGTTATTATTGTTCAGTCATTTCAGTAGTACCTGGCTCTTTGTGACCCCATCTGGGGTTTTCTTGGGAAAGATACTGGACCGGGTTGCCATTTTCTTCTCCAGTTCATTTTACAGATGAGGAACTGATGCAAACCAGGTTAAGTGACTTGCCCAGGGTCACACAGCTAGTAAGTGTCTGAGGTCAGATTTGAACTCATGAAGATGAGTCTTTGTGACTCCAGGCCTAGCTCTCTATCTACTGTGCCACCTAGATGTCTATACAAATAATATGTTATAATGTAATTAATGTGACATGCTTCATAGACACTGAAGTGCTATATAAATCCATTTCTATCATCATTATTTAAGAACATCTTGTTGCTACCAGAAACAGGTAGGAAGGAAAGTATTAACCTTAGGAATGTCAATTTGTCTCCTTCCTGAAAACCTCTTTAACAATACCTGCTGTGTCCAAGTAGTCCCTTCCTTTTCCTACTATAGGATTCTCAGCTCTAGGTTCAGCCCAAGGAGAGTCTGACTTCTATAGGCAGGGATTGAGATCTTTCTCTCGTATTCTCTGGCTCTTTATTCCCCCACCTTGGAGCCCAGGGAAAAATCTCTTGAAGTTTACATTTGACTCATGCCTAAGGGTCTCTCCAGAAGAAATTATCAGGGTCCTTACTAGAAAGATATTTCATATACAAGGTAGATGTGACAAAGGACAGCTATTTATTCCTCTACACAAAAGAAATGCTTCAAATACAAAAGACTCTTTAGCTTGTGTAGTAGCAATTTAGATTTGAAGATCTTTCCCACCCATTAATAGACCATGTAACCTGTTTATGTCACAGGAAGCCTAAGTCACATGTGGTGGGAGGAGTTTCCTGACAGGAAAAGGAAGTTATGTCACAGGAAATAGAGAGAGAGAGCAGTTACAGCTGCTAATGGCTGCTAATGGCCGCCCTCATGATTGTTAGAATTGAACAGGCTGACTTAGCTGTACTGTGAGTTTGTCTTTGGGAAGACCCTAGTGGTGAGGGTGGATGGTTTTGGGATGGCGAGGCTCCAGGCTGTGATATGGTGTTTTAAGTTCCTTGCTGTTATCATAAGGTAGGCTAACTGGCTACGGGAGCTGAACATTTCATTATGGGATATGATTCTCTGTTGTCTGAATAACTGCTATACTTCTTTTGCCCTCTATATGGAGAGTCATACTTTGCGATACAGAACTACATAGGCATATTCACGATTATCGTTGATGTTGTGTTTATTGCCTTACTGATACAGCTTACATTGACAAAAACTTAAAACATCAAAAAATAACCCATAACTTTTATTTTACTTTCCTAAAATATTGAAACATGAAACACTTTGTAAGACTTTTAAACAAGCATTTCACCTTCACTTCAGATTGGCACTATCTGAACATCTTCCTCAAGATCTGTATCTTCTGACAAGCCAGAACATGGTTAATTCTTGGGTTAGAGGTGATATTGTCCTTCAAGAAATATTTTAGAGTTTAAAGGGCTCACCGCCTGCTAGCAGTCACCTGGAGCTCTCAGTGATTCCAAAACTCTAGTTTACCAGGTAATTTCCAGGTATGGAAATATCCATTGTATTGTGGTCAGAGCTGGTCAGCGAGGGCTCCCCTGATTGCTTCCATTGCATCTCTTTATCCAATTAAAATGTGAGTCCCTTTCTTACACAAGAAGAAATACAGTTATCCTTCTTCTCTCTCTAACATCCAAGGAGTTCCAAATGCAGATTACAGTCTCCTAGAAAAGGACATTTGTTTTATCAAGCCATTCAGTTGATATTCACAGAGAACTTCCAAAACAGAATCGCACAGCCAGTGATGTTTAATGTGTACTAGAAAAAAACAGAGTGCAAGATCTTTGCACATTTTGCCACATGTTTCAGGGAGGTATTTCCATTTTTGTTCTGCTACCTGGAACAGCAGTCTTTCTGAGCCCAGTTCTTAATGTGAAATGGTTTTTTTGTTCTCTTGTGCTTGTTACAAATTGGAGCAAGAATTTACTTAATCCATAGTTAAGACGATCAGACACTTTGATGTTCTCATCTGTATCTACAATGTCCCAGATTGTTTTATTTTTAAACCAAATTGTTTAAGGGTAACCTGTGACACTATGGATTGTAAATTCTCATAGATTAAGGGTCCCCAACCTTTTTTGTTCCACCCATTCTCTGGTTTTCATTAAACTCCCCATTACCACTATTCAATATGAAAGAAAACAACTTAGAGTGTTCATGATGCACATGCACACAAGAAATAAAATAAAGAGATTAATTTTTCTTCTCTAAAAGTACATTGAAAATCTTGTAACTTCTCAAGCCGCTTGTACCCTAGGTTGGGAAGGAGCCCTTGATGATCAAAGGATCACAGATTTTGAGCTGATAGGACTTTAGAGTCCATTGAGTCCAACCCCCTCATTTTACAAGTGAAAAAACTGGGTGTGATTAGGTTACTTTCTCATAATCACACATCAAATAAGTATTTGAGGCAGAATTTAAACCCACAACTTCCTGACCCCTTTGGTAGTCTGACAGAGCCTTTGGACCCCTTCTCAGAATCATGTTTTTAAATGCATAAAATAAAATATATAGGATTATAAAGGAAACTAATTATATTGAAATATGGCTATTGAAATATCTTTATAAACAAATTGACAAACCCAAGTTAAGAACCCCTACCTTATAACACGCTTGCAAATTTCTCAAAAATATATAAAGAAATATCTATGCTCTCCTGAGTTTTTGAAAGAGAAATAGTGGTTTCTATGTAAATTACTAAGCTCTTCTTGATGGTTGGTTTTTATAGCTTCAGTAATGTGATCAATAAACCTTTTCAATTATATATTTAAACCACTTTGATGGCTGTCAATTTAATGGATCATAAAACTTAAGTGTTTCAAGTAGTTCTTTAATTTTTCTTTCCATGATTAGGGACAAGTCCATAACTGCCAATGTGAAATATTTCAATAATAAACAGAAGCCATTGTACTGTAGCATAGCTCCCAAAGTTTTAACATCCTGATTTTCATCTTATTTGCCTCCAGGACATTTGGAAGGAAAACAAAATGTGTAGCCCTTCTTTTCAGCAAAGGCAGCCTTTATGAATAAGTTATCTGGAACATCTGAAGCCATAGTCTAGAGCAAACATTCTTTGGAACAAGGCTCCCAAACCAGTTGATTGCCACTGACAGATCTCAGAGCCCAGACTAATTGATCATAGAACTTGCATTTGTTTCCCCTTGATGCCGTGGCATTTCCAATAGGAGGATGAGCTACATCAAAATCTGACAATGTTCTTCTCTCCCTATACTAACAGTCAGACTTATGTATATGTCTAGCAAAATAAGAATATGCAATAGTCTTTACCTACTTCTTTAGTCAAAGGCCTATACTAAAGAGGTAATGTGATACATTAGAGAAAGCACCAGACTTGTTAGAGGATCCTCAGCTCAAATCCCACTTATGTCACTTGTAACACAAATGACCTTAGGCAAATAATTTCACTTCTTTGGGCCTCTTTTTCCTCATTTTTAAAATGAGGGAGTTGGACTAAATATCCTATAAATCAATCAACCAATTAAGAAGTATTTATTACACACCTATTTTGTGTGAGACATTGTGTTGCTAGGTGCTGGTGATACAAAGACATGATGCCCTCATGAAATTCATATTCTAATGAGAGATACAACATATACAAATGCAAATGTGTGTGTTTATATGTATATATACATGTATATGCAAACATATATACATAACACAAATGAGGTGGTTTCTTATTTGTATATATTTATTGAAAGAGGAAGAAAAAAATGTGTGTGAGAAACACTGACAAAAGCAGCCCATAAGAGAAAAAAAGTACATACTGAAGGAAAGATGGCCAAAATGTCTTTTTTCCCAGCAGCTCATTTATATTTATACCGTTGTTCAGACTTTGAAGTTTATAGTGGGAAACTCAGATGACCATAACTTTTTGGTAATTAGGGGACAATTCTAGATTGCCTGTCCATGCTATGTATTACAGAAATGTGAATTTCATCCTAAGGTAGAGAGGAGTCATATTATACTAGCTAACCTTGCTTTGATGCAAGAGTTAACAACTAGAATTGTTGTCCTTTGGTTTTGGAGAGGACCATGACATCAGTGAAATGATGACATGACTTGCAGATGACTTTGATTTGAGTGAGGGAGGGCTGTGCAAGGTTATCAGCCTCACTTTCTCCTCCAGAACCATCTGGATCCAGTGACCTGATATTCACCAGGATGACTGGAGATGGCCCAGGATGCAATGGAAAACGCTGGCCCTTTTAGGCCCAGGCCTTTTCATGTACTCACTTAGAGTGAGGTAATGTCCATTCAGTGAATAGGCATCTTTAAGAAGTAAGTCCAGGGATGGCCCCTTTTATTAGAAAAAAGAAAAAAAAAATCAAGGTGGGAGGGGAAGACCATCACGTTTGCCATTCCAAAGAGAAACAGTTACCATTGACATCCACTCTAAGCCAAGAGGGCCCAAAATACAGCCATTAAGGGGAGTTTGGGCAGGGACCTATTGTGGCCCAATCAAGCATAGCACAAAAGCAATATAGAAATAGAACTAAGGAGAAGCAGAAGCTAAGCAGAAAATGAAAAAGAGAAGAACAATTGCTTTGACAGGGGCAGGGACCCTGTGGCCATATGTGACCTCCTAGGTTCTTGGGTGTGACCTTTTGACTGAGTCCAGTTTTACAGAACAAATGCTTTTATTAAGGGGATGTGTTTTGTGAAGCTTGGAGTCAGTCAAAGGACTGCACTTGAGGACCTAGAGGGCCACAGAGTCCCCACCCCCAGTTAGAGCTAAGTCCTGTTGAGTGGAAGAAGACAGCCTCTACACCTGCTGGGAAGTGATCTGACTGGAGGAAATCTCTGCTGCTCTTAAAAGCTAAACAGAGGAGAGGAAAATCCTCTGCTGTTTACAGAGCTACCTGGGGAAGGGAAAGGCTAGCCTGAATTGCCCTTTACTCCTTCTTAGAGGTTGAAAAGTAGGAAACCTCTCAGATGTTTGTCTACTTTACTCATCACTGCCAATTACAGCCCATGCTACATAAAAGAGGAAAACCCCTAGCTCTCCAGTTTCCAGATTTGAGGAAATTGTTTTTCTGAAAGAACTAATGCTCCTTCAGCGTATAGCCAAGGGGGAAGATCTGAATAGCCCTGAAGACCCCAGGCTTAAGGTTTCTGCTTCCACTAAGACAGCTTAAAACTGCTGTACTGGCTTAAGAGTACTAGTCATTGGAGAAGTGTCTCTGCACCAGAAGGATGGAGAAGAGACCCAGAAGAGGAATAGCTATGCTCAGCATATGACATGTAGTATAGACTGTTTCCTATTAAGGACATCAAGGATAGCAGTTCAGAATTAAGTTGTACTGGGAACATGGATTTCCCTACTCATATGCCTCCATCCTAGATTTTCTACAAATTTTTGTTCACTCTCTCCAGTGGACATTATGTGAATTGGTGGAAAAATGTGAACTAGGTTTGTAGATAGACTATTATGTTAGGATTATTATTGTTTTTGCCTTCTTGTTTTGTAAATGCATTATGATTAAGAGTTAAAGGTGTCTTGTTGTTGATTTATTTAAATGGGAAGTAAACCAATGGGGGCTCAGGAGTTACAGTTGTGTACTAAATATATAACTTTTCTACATCGAAACCTGAAAGTGACTTATTGCATTAAGGCTCACCCTCTGGAACTACCAGCTTTTTTACTAGGGTAAATAAACCATCTCAGAGAGAGATAGTACCCAAGAAATGAGGTACCATTTGCCATTCCCATGCTACATATACAGAATACAAGGTATTTGAGCGAAGAAGGATACTAGAAGATGAGGGAATATGGAACATCTTCATTTAAAAGTTGTCACTTGAGATGAGTTTTGAAGTGAACTAGGGAATCTAAAGGTACAAATGAAGAGAGTATATTCCAAACATGAAGAACAGTCAGTGAAAATGTGTATAGACAGGAGAAAGAGTCATGTATGTACAGAGCAGTAAGCAGAACAGTATGGCTGTTCCAGAGAGCACATAGAGGGGATTAATGTTGTGAAGAGTTTTAAATGACAAGCATAGAAGTTTGTATTTGATCCAAAAGGTTATGAGACCCCACCTGAGTTTATTCAGTGGTAGTGGTGGGGGGGCAGGGAGAGAGGCAGAGCAAATTAATCTAAGAAAATCATTTTGGCAACTATGTGGAGTAGACAGACATGCGAGGTCTAAAACTCTAAATCTGTGATCCTGTAAAGTCACCACTTTAGTCACAAGATTTATTTTTAGGGTCAAACTATTAAGTTGATATGAAGCAAGACTGAGGGATCTTGGACCAGGAACACTTTCCTATGCAACTTTGGATCCCTAGAAGTAGTATCACTATTTAGAAGTTCACTAATTCCCAAAGCCCCACATCCCCACATGCGATCCTAACTATTTTGGATATTAACAGAGTCAAAATGTGTCAGCCTACATGTCTGCTTTGGCAATGGTATCTGTCTCCCAGAATTCTCTGTCTCTCTGTCACTCCCCCCACCTCTCTCTCTCTCTCTTTCTCTCTCTCTCTTTCTCTCTTCCCCCCCCCTCTCTCTGTCTCAACAACCATGCATGAATTGCCCTATACACCAATTTCACACACATAGGGATTTGTTTCTGCTTCCATTTCTTTTCTAACATCTGCATTAATGATCCACCAAAATCAATAATAAACAACCGTGATCAACTGCATGTGCCTCTTGCTTCTCACATGCAGCTGTTTCCCTTTGCTGGGTGTGTTCAAATAAATCCTTTTTAATGAAATCCATGGCCATGCAAAAGAGTTTAGCCTAGTAATTTCCATAGGAAAAAGCAAGTGGACAAGGAAAATATATTGCCCAAATTAGCACACACTGCTAGATGAGTTAGTCCCTCACTGCGTATATCTTGATTTTTATTTTTTTGGAGGGGGGAAGGCAGGGCAATTGGGGTTAGGTGACTTGCCCAAGGTCACACAGCTAGTACACATGTGTCAAGTGTCTGAGGCCAGATTTGAACTCGGGTCCTCTTGACTGCAGGGCCGGTTCTCTACTCACTGCACCACCTAGCTGCCCCACTACGTATATGAGCAGATACCATAGAAGGATTATGAGCTGGACCAATAATTGCACAGAAGCGCAAGCTAAACTCTACTTGGGAAATTGTACAGTGCTTCAATGATCTCAAGCTTATATTATTTATAAAAATCGACATTTTCTGAACCTTCCGTAGTCTTTGCATTGGAAAAGAGAACTTTTGGCAAAGGGAGGGGCATTAGTGGACCCAGAGCTCGCAACATCAATAAAGTGGGTATAGGATATGGTATACTTTGAGGCTTGATGCAAACAGCACGATTCCATCCACTAAGAGAATCATCTGTAGTACCTCCCCATCTAAAGAAAATTCTTTTTCCATTTGTGCTCTGCCATTCATGACATTAGCAAAACACCTTTGGCAAGTATATCCTTCCCTGTTTCATGCCTCACTTAGTAGTGGTAATGGAAAAAACAGTAAACAAAATTGTTACTACAATGGCATCTATCAAGGAATCTTATGTGATCTTAACACATGCATGGGAAACACCTTGTTGAAGGAGATTCTTGGAGACCAGGTTTTATATTACCACATCAAATGTATTTTTTAAAATAATCAACAAACAAAAGACAGTGGGATTTCGCATGCTCTATTCTAATCATTCAATTGTGTTGCTCTGAAAATATAGTCTGAGATGGGAAATCATCTGCAAAAGCCTTTTTGTTTCTTTTGCATATTATCTTCAAAGAGATCCTCTATATATTTGCAAAATAGTCTTTAAAATCTCTCATAGATAAAGAAAGTAAATATATTGGTCACTAGTTTCTGCTTCTCAGTTGCCTTTTAAAATTTTTCTCATTATCTTTTAGACTCTTCCTCCTCCCCTTGAAATATTTCAACAATCCATCCCAAAGTGTCTTTAAGACTGTCTCAACTCCAGCATGGATTTTCTTCTGTATGTATCTAGTCAGAAGCAGGTGTTCTTCCCAAATTCATATTCTTAAGAGTATTATCACTTCTTTATATAGCACATATGGTACCGAGGTATTAGAGTACAACTCTGTTGGTTCCTTTGTCATCAATGGTGAGAACAGATCACTATAGAAATTCTAGCAAATCTGGTACATTTTGAATCTATTTGTTTTCCTACTTCCAATTGTATCTATAAGTGTTCTTAGTTTTATCTAGATTAATTAATTAAATTAACATGACTAGCTTTCTGTAGATTTGTTTCCCCTTCCCTCTAATTGGCATTGTATTTGGCTCCTTCACGAGGAGATCTCATGCTTGCTAGTTAAAGTGATGTCTACACTATTTTGCCTTCCACAAACTGTTCAACTTCTCTAAGCTGCAATTATCTACATAGTGACACATCTCAAAAATTAGCTATCCAAAAGAGGGGAGGGAGTGGATGCCCCCCTCCACCTCGCTGGTTGTATTCAAGCGAGGGAAAGGTGCTATGAATCAAGCATGTTGCAGAGATTTTTTTCCCAGGTATGGGAAAAACTCAATGGTCCCTAAAGTTCTGACCTTCAAATTCTGTGATTCTATGGATAAAGGAAATTATGGAGTTAAACATAACTATTCATTCTTCCATGGCATTTTCCAGTACCCTTCTCCAAGAAACAAAAACAAAACCAAAAAACTGCAACTCTCTCCACCAATATAATTGTGCTCAGAAGTGGATCCTCTTGAATATAGTAGGGACACTTCCTCCGGAAGGAAATCCCTGATCAGAATCTAATTTTTAGAGAATATCTATAAAGGACAACCCTGTGAAGGTAAAGTTCAGTCTAAGATTTTTTTTTTATCATTTTCACTCTTATTTGTAGTGGCAGTTATTTGTTTGAGTGGTTTATTCAGACCTCCAGACTGAAAAGGTGTTGTCTCTAAAGGTGCAGCCCATCTCTTGAAAAGTATTACTTTCCTTCACCATGATAGAGTTGCACTTCAGAGAGAATAGTAATACTAATAATTTACTCTTATCATGAACCTTTCATCCTCAGAGCTCAGAGCATTTATTGATTGTTCACAAACCCTTCTCAAACCGGTTTTTTACAGGTACTTGGCTCTCGTCCAGCCATTTAGGCTTACCAGTTTGAGGACAAGGTCGAAGACCATCCGCATCAATTTGTGCCTGTGGGTAGCTTCCTTTGCTCTAATGTTGCCTGTCTGGATCTACTCGAAAGTCATCAAATTCAAAGATGGTTTTGAAAGTTGTGCTTTCGATTTAGCATCTCCTGATGATGTGCTTTGGTAAGTTGTTAAAACTTAGAGAAAATAAAGTTGAATTAAGTTGTCAAGTACTTCATCCCACTTGTCTGTGAGTGAGCAGCATTGGAGAGGGTCCTCTCGAGGTACTCAGCACACTCCTCTCCTCTCATCTCCTTGCTTTCCACAATCAATTGGACACTTTCATTTTGGGTGGAGGAGGGCCTGCACATTTGGTAACCTTTATAAAAGAGCCTGAATTTAAGATGGTACCAAAATGATTTAGAATATATTAAAATGTTTGCTTTAAAGCAACACACTAGATTAGCCAGACTGGCATGCAGCAATCAAGATCAGGAGAGCACTAGTGGGCTGCTTTGATTTGAAGTCTATATCTAGATAATACTGACTCGAGACCAGGGTTCAAATTCTGCCTCTGAGCTATGTGACCATTTTAGTTAGTATTAATCAGGCATTTAAGTTGTGTCCAACTATTAGTGGACTAATTACGTCATTTGACTAGCTTTCTGTAGACTTGTTTCCCCCTCCCTTTAATGGACATCGTATTTGGCTGTCATGTCTCTTTCTTGGCAGTGAGATCGAGTACTTGATATTTAAAGTGATTTCTACACTATTTTGCACTCCACAAATTGGGTTTTCTTGGCACAGACACTGGAGTAGTGTGTCATTTCTTTCTACAGCTTATTTTACAGATGAGCAACTAAGGATAATTTCTAAAAACTCCTGAAAGACAGCAGGAACAAGAGAAATTTAACAAATGTAGGTAATGAGCTTGATAAAAGGAAGAAATGAGAATGGAAAAGAGAGGCATTTTGTTCTGGTAGCTACCTCTGCTTCTGATTCTATCTGCTCCTTTCACTCTGGAACTTAAACCATGATTTGATCTCATGACAAAACAAAGTAAGCAACCTCCTGAGCAGAGAGAGAAGGTGAAAACTTGTCATTTACAGGCTTGTCCCTCAATATGATGCAACCATTTCCCCCATGATCAATCAAGCAATAAACATTAAGGGCCTTCTATCTGCCAGGCACTGTGCTAAGTGCTGGGAATAGAAAAGGAGGCAGTCAGGGAACAGATCTGCCAGAGGAGACAGTAAGTTGATATTGTTCTTTGGTCATTTAGTGGTGTCTGACTCTTTATGACCCTATGAACCATACTGTCCATAGAGTTTTCTTGGCAAAGATATTGGAGTGGGTTGCCATTTCCCTCTCTGGTGGGTTAAGGCAGACCATAAACTTGAATGGGGAAGAAAATTACATCTTTATTGTAACAAAACTCTGGTTTCTTTTGAATTTTTTTTGAAATTTTATGCATTTAAAATTTATGCATTTTGAAATTTTAAGCGTTTAAAAACATTTTGAAAGGGGGTCAGCAGGCTGCCAAAGAGGTCCAAGACATACAAAACGTTAAGAACCCCTGTTCATCTTGCTCAGCTGATACTTGGAAGATGTCCCTGGGTCTGTTCGTGTAGGAACATACATGAAGCCTCTTAGACAATGCATTCATACTTTTGCCTGAGTCAGAAGAAACATGATGTGCTATAAACTATTGAGTAAATTCTCAGTCCGGTGTCACAGTGTGGTATCCATTCTCTTTATTTTTTTTTTGCTTTACAGGTACACACTTTATTTGACCATAACAACATTTTTTTTCCCTTTGCCTTTGATTTTGGTGTGCTATATTTTAATTTTATGTTACACCTGGGAGATGTACCAACAAAACAAGAAAGCAGGATGGTAAGAGTCTACTTCGTTATCTTTTTGGTTAATGAATCTTCATGTATCCTCATACATAAATGTCATTTTAAATGAGTGTATATATGCGTGTATAATATGTATATGGACATGAGTACATATATTACATATCTGTATATGAGAGAAGGGAAGGAGGGAGAGAGAGACACAGAGAGAGACAGAGAGAGACAGAGAGACAGAGATGGAGACAGAGAGAGAGACAGAGAGACAGAGAGAGAAAGACAGAGAGACAGAGAGAGAAAGACAGAGAGACAGAGAGAGAGAGACAGACAAGGGTGGGGGGGAGAGAGAAAGAGAAGGAGGGAGGGAGGGAAGGGTAGTATATAGTGAATAGAGAACTGTCCTGGAAGCTAAGAAGACCTGTGATCCAGTCCTGCTTCTGATACTCACTGGCTGTGTGACCTTGAACAAGTCACTTAATTACTCACTGTGTTCTAGGAATTCCTCTAACACTATAAATTATATATTGCAAAGAAGTTGCTAACCTACATTGATAGAGGAAATTTACTCACTCAGGAAGTCAAGTTCCCTCAGTCTCTCTGTCTCTGCACACACACGCGCGCGCGCGCACACGCGCACACACACACCCCTGTAACAACAATTTGGTTAGCAGCTATTGTGGGGTGTAAGACCCAATAAGACCAAATAAGACCAGCAACAAGAGCTTCCAGCACAGGTTCTTTTGATCTGCTTTACTAAGAAAAGTAACTTTAAGGGGTTAACAATCTCACTTTAATCACACATACAAATATAACTCACTTAGTTCAGGAGGAAAAGCCAGCAACCTGAACTTCAGAGCAAATACAAACAAATTACAAACATACATTATAAACAGACCAAATATAAACCAACATCTGGGTTAGCAAAGCTGGAGGGCAGCTACAACGGCTTGCCCAGAGTCCCACGCCACTCTTCCAATGAGTGAGAGCCCCCTAAACAAAACATCTGGGTTTCTTCAAAGCCAGGGGGCTCTTAACAACGACTGCCCAGAGTCTCCAAATCAACACCCCTCCAATGAGTGAGAGCCCCAAGGAAAAACGCCAACCTTTGAGTTTATACATCCTGTTCAGGGTCAGAGGGCATCACAACATGCAACTCAAACCCATGTGACCTAAAAATGTCACAAACATGTGACTCAAATCCATGTAAACTAGGCTTTCCCTTGAGGCAAGCAAGTCATCAAAGACTCCCAATCTAATCAAGGAAACAAAGGCCAGACTCATCAAAGGCACTTGATTAAATAAGTACTAAAAGAGAAAAAAGTAAAAGAAAGTCCCACCTTAATTACTGATAGAACACCCCTCCCACCTACCAACACAAACACACACACATATATACACACACAAACATAAAAATATTCCAAAAGATGGTACCATTTCAAACTATTAAAGCTCAAAACTGCACTAAGACTTTTAGGATAGGTATGTATGTATGTACACGTATGTATATAGGTATATACATATATATATATGTATATGTGCCCTAAAAGTCTTGTGTATTATATGTGTTTGTGCCATATATTTATGATACCATGTTGCCATACATATGTATACATACGTATGTATGGCATGGTATCGTATAAATATATATGACAGTATGGTATATGGGCTAAAGCAGTAGCCTCAGTCAGGAAGATGCAATATTTTTAAATTATCATCTCCAAGTCAGAGACCATTGCTCTCAAGAGTAGTCATCAGTAACATCCACTTAGAGAAATTTTCAATTGAGTATCTAAATGCAGAGCCATAACTAGGAGTAATTTCACCTGGGGCAACATCGTTTGTTGGAGCAGGCATGGTAGGCAGTCGTGGCACTGATCAAATGACTACTGTACTTACTGCAAGGAAAGGAATGGTTCATCTCTTCCTCCTGAAGGAGTTGCAAGGAAAAGTGGGGCCTCAAGAAAAGGTCACCCCAGCCAAGAGGCAGGGCATGGCCTGGGAGTAGTTTTGCCAGCCGTAGCATGGGAAGACCATTAGGTGAGGCATTGGGATAGTAGTAACCATAGGGAAAAGCATGCCTTCCAGGTGACAGAACATGCCCCCACATCCTGGTTGTTATAGCATCCTGGGAGAAAGCTCCATTTGGCCCATGTTACTTATGGCTTTGTCAAAATATAAATCTTAACTATTGAGTATTTAATAGTGAATTCATCCTATATGCCCGGTAAGTTTTTTAAAGATGTACATTCCACTGAAAAACTGTTAGAAATCATACTAAAATTTCTAAGAAATCATTTTCTCCTCATTTCCTATTACCCTGGTCTATATGTTCACTTCTCTCCTGATGTGTCCTTTGCAGCTATAACCCTAGCATTCCCAGGCAAAGGGTTCTGAAGTTGACGAGAATGGTCCTGGTGCTGGTGGGGGTGTTTGTCCTGAGCGCCACACCTTATCATGTGATTCAGCTGGTAAACTTGCAGATGGCACAGCCAACGCTGACTTTCTACGTGAGCTATTACCTCTCTATCTGCCTCAGCTATGCCAGCAGTGGAATCAACCCCTTTCTCTACATCCTGCTGAGCGGCAATTTCCGCAAACGCCTGACTCGGTGTATCCACATCCAAAGGAAGACGACTGAGAGGGAAATAAACAATATTGAAAACACACTGAAATCAAGCTTTTAGTGGGTGTCCCTGACTCACTGAGGGCATTGCAACACATATTGGCCTAGATGAGGCCCACTACTGGAGGTGTATAGAGTGGGCCCAATAGAATGTAGTAATAACCTTTATTCTTGTTGCAAGTATGACACAATGTCATAAGTCATTAATGACACAGGTCAAATGTAATAAGTTCAATGTGTTCATTGTAGATAAGATTTTGTTCTCCATTTGGAGGCAGGAGTTACATTAAGATGCCTGGAGTTCCCAGTAGTTTGTGTCTGTCATCAGCAACCTGTGACACCACACCACCACAGATTGCCAACTCACTAAGTCACCTGGCCACATAGCCTTCTACACTATGGCCTCCCCATAGCTGCCCTCAAGGTCCTTGCCACCGGACTGCCTTTCAATGAGGTCCTATTAGTACTTAAGTATCTGACTCCCTTTTAAGAAGGGGTCCTATGCTCATTTCCTCACTGTAGCACCTAGCATAGTGAGGCCCCAGGGTGCTCTGACTTCTTCTGCTCTTTTTCTTTTAATATTGAGAAAAAAACTAACAAAGCAGAGACAGGATTATCTCCTCTATGTGCTTCTGAGTCTAATTCAAAAGTCTAGCATTGAAATCTCTAAATCTAGAGCCTAGAGACTCTAGTATTTTAAGACTTTAAGACCTAATACAAGAGGTCACAAGTATAATGTGTAGTTTAATAACTGGCTACTGTTTATCTCCATTGTTTTTGTCGTTGTTCTTGTACTTCCAAACTACGAGAAATAAGTAGCACACTGTAGTGTTTCCTTCGGATTGTTAACCCAACACCCGACATAGAGTCTTCATATTAGGGAGCATGCCTATATAAACAGAATCAAGAGTAAATCATTTTCAAATCACAGGCATTCATTACAGACCATTTCTCCTCTTGATATGCATAATATATTTGCACACACATACACATATGTATGTATGTATGTATATGCGTATATGTATATATGGACATATACATATATATTGCATATGTGCATAAATTGAAAAAATATTAATGGTTTTTAGAGCAGAAAGTACTGCTTGTTTCAAATGGCAAATGAAATTTATAAAATAACCTCCATTAATGAAACACATGAATGATTTGCATCACCAACAATTGGATCTAATCTTTAATCAGCCTTTCAGGAAAGATTCTAATAATCCACCTTCCCCTTGGGGCTCAGATTCTCTCTAGTGAATCAAATTGGTAAACATTGAATACAGACAGTACTTGAAAGACATTGTGCTTGGAACTGGAGCTTGATGCAATAGAAAACCATTTAAGACATTTTTAGGCTTTTTTTTTTCCTATTGCAATATCTAATATCAGGTATGCATGGTGCCAACAAAGTGGATGCAACGACCTAAAGTGAACTACACTCCCATTGCTTTTAGCCCTGTAGCTACCATAGTAAAATTGATACTTGCCTCAAATGGCTAAATCTTGCACTTAAAAAGGCTGGTTAAATTCCTTGGGGTGTCGATCTCAGAACCTTCATTCTTCAACCCTCTGAGTATAGTTGTTAGTGCTCAAGCACTGAAACCTCCAAGACCTAATACAAGCAGTCAGATATAAATTTTGTAATTTAACAGCTTGCTATTGTTCATTGTCATTGTCTTTTTTTAAACACTGGCACTAAATAATCTGGTGTTTTGTAAAAATTTTTCAAATCTGCTGGAGGCTATTGAAAAATGGATTTTTCTAATAATATTTTCAATTACCTTAAAATCATTGCAAACATCAAACATGCAATAATACTTAATAGGTTGAGGAAAGAGTCCCTTCCCTCTGCCTATGAGTTGTAAATTAATATGGTAGCTAATAAAGCATGAATAAAGCAGGTGACCTTTTGGTACCTTTGTATATTTTTTCTATAATCGCATTTGTATGCAAACATGCAAGGATGATAAAGCTTCTTCATGTAATATATATTTCTCCCCATAACACATATTTATACATACTTCTAAGTAAATTTAATTACTGTTTCTATACGTTTGATTACTACATCAATATTGTATTACTCACTTTTCTCTAGGACTTTAAGGTATGCAGGGTGCTTTCCCCATATCAGCCCTGTCAGAACAACTTTATTAATGCCATTTTACAAGTGAGAGGGTAAATGATTTACCCAAGCTCACAAATATCAGCTCATAAATATCAAAGTTAGGGTTTAAACCCAGTTCTCTTGACTTGAGAGTTCTTTCCACCACACCAGACTGCCTCTTACTACACATTATCTATGAGCTCCTGCTAATATCCCCCAGCCCCATGTACATTCAGATCTCATTGAGTCATTTCAAATTTGGGCTACTGATTTTGTTGAGGACTTTCATAAAAATCATCTCAGAAGTAATCTTAGAACTATATAAAAATGCTTATTGCTGTGGCTCTGGTTTGCTGTTTTCGCTTTTGAGTTTGTCTTGTCTAACCCATTCCAAAATTTAATTTGCTTAGCTCAGGTTGTGCATATCAGAGCTTGATCCTGTGTATATTAGAGTCTGGTCAGCACAAGCCCCTTTGAGTAGCAGGAATAATGGAAACACATGAGCCATAACAGGATATATCAGTCTTATTTGGCTCCAACTGTTTGGTTTGACCTTGATCACCTTCATAGACTCCATCTTCTCTGATCTTTCTCTTTCTTCCTTCTTCCTTCTCTCTTTCACTCTGTTAGGCAAACTTCTTCATATTCTTCTCATAGCCCTCTACAGTTCTTCTGAATTCATGGGTTATGTGTTCTTCCTTCCATTTTTTTATGTTCTTTAAAACCTGAGCTCATCAGAGAGCTCACTGTGTAGTCACATGTGTTCTTTCCCATTTGGGATTATTCATGATGTATTATAAGAATTTTATTTTTTTCTAAGTCATATTCCTCTTGGGGCATAGTCCCTTTGATTGTTTTCATTTATATGATCACATTTTTTCTCTTATTTTTTTGTAAAGTTCTTTACTAAAGTCATGGGTCTTAGTCTAACTAGGAACAGCATTTCCCTTCTTTCAATAATACAAATTCCTAGGTTCCTGCAACTTCTATATCACCATCTAGTTCTTTGTTATGAGAATTGTTTCCAAAGTAGTACTTACTCCCATTACTTGATCTACCTTCTGAGAAATGAAATTTTTCAAGAGTTTAGCAGATCCTCTGCTTTTAGCAGATTGAGACTTTTGGCAGATGTCTGGTTAGTTGAAGTCCTCTAGCACTCATATAGTTTACTCCTCTATCAGAGTTTATAATCTATTCTGAGAAAGCATCAGCCAAGAGTAATGGAAAGTATTCTGGATAGGGAACTGGGAAACAGGTTCGAGCCCCAGCTTGTCACTAATGAGTTATGTAACATCAGGAAAATCACTTCACTTTTCTGAGCTTCAGTTTTCTCATATGCAAAACGAAAACATTGGATTAGATAATTTCTAAGTCCCCTTCAAACTGCAGCATTCTATTTTATGAATATCCACAACCTCTGCCTAGCTTGGTGGACACCATTTGTCTGCATTGCATTAGGCACCATGACGTTTGACATGGTGCTTGCCCAACAAAGATCTTACTATCTCATTAGGAAAAAAAGCTATCAAACAGGAGTAGCTTTTAGGTAGATTTTACTGAAATTTATTTTCTTTGCTTGGATAATTTCATTTTTTTTCTTCTTCCCATGGAACCAGATCTTTTACATCCTTCAGGACTCCTCTTTTGAGTAGAGTTCTGTTTTTGGATTCAGGAAGACCTGGGTTTGAATTCCACTCCAGACTCTTACTAGCTGTGCAACATTAGGCAAGTCACTCAACTTTGGGGGGCTTCATTTCCTCATCAGAAAGTGAGGGGGTTGGACTCAATGATCTCTAAAGTCCATTCTAACTCTAGATCTCTTATCATATGAGCCTCCAAGAAGCCTCACCAGACCATTCTGGAGTCTAGTAATCTCCCCTCCTCCATCCTGACAGCCCTAGTCTCCACATTGTACAATTATCATGTACTGTCTCGTGGAAGCTCTTGAACTTTTGGATTTATTGTAGGCTCATTTAAATCTCACACATAACCTTTTCTGTACTTATGCCCTATCTCCCCAATTACATTAAAAACTCGTGGAGAGTAGTGACTCTTTTGTATTCAACTATGTATCCCACACTGCACCTTGCATGTAGTTGGTGCTCAATAAATATGTGTCCTCTTTGCCTTATATTTTCCCCCACAAGTAGAACTGCAGCGCTATGGTTTATTAAGATTTTACACTTCCTTTATACCTTTCATTTGAGGAATTTATAGCACTTTTACAAACTGCAGGCAGAGGCCTCTATTTGGAAAGCATAAAGACATGGATCATTTCCTATGATTTAAAAGCAGGCATGCCAGAGGTACCGAGCAACATTTTGACCGGAAATCTTCAGTGTCATTCTAATCACTGAATGGAAAGGTTTTGACACTCCATTTAGAACATTCTGCCTGAAAGGTTTCGAGATATCCAGCTGAGAGAATATTTATTTCAGGGTCTCTGCTTCACGTATCCTGTCATGGTGTTATGAAATACATGAATAACCTCCCTAAGTAAATGATATCTCCACCTCCATTTGAAATTATTAGCTTAGGTAATAGGATGCTTTTCTGAAGGGTAAGAAATTTACCACCTTCTAAATGATGAGATAGAAATCTGCAGGGACAGAGATAGCCATTATTCAAGGTGAGACATTTGCTTCAAGGATGCAATGGTTGAAATTCAGAACTACCTAGAAGCTCTAACTTTTGATAAAAAATATATATGTATATAAAATGGATGGAAAACTGAAGCTTACCAGTTCTGCTGCCTGGTTTCTTTTCTATTAAAAGCTGCCCTCTCAGGACCATAGGATCATTGATTTAGAGTTGGAAAGGGCCTTAGAGGCCTTCTAAATCCAACACTCTCATTCTACAGATGAAGAAACTGAGGCCCAGAGAGTTTAAATGATTTGCCCAAGATCACATAGCTAGTAAGTGGCAGAACCAGGATTCAAAATCCAGGTTCTCTGACTCCAAATATAGCACACTTTCCACTGAAATGGTATAAAATTCATTCACACTAAAGCATAAATGACTTGTGCCCCAAAATTACTACCTTTCCCAAGGAGATTTGCATTTCAACCAGGGATAAGATTCTTAAGTTAAGTAACAAAGTTTCCATTGGTTGCATCAGCGAGCAAGAGGTATTCCCATTGTGAAAGAGTGCCCTCTCTATACTTCTGAAATATGCCACCTAAGCACTCACCTAGCCTATCTATAAGACAGAGCTATCAGTCCTTTCGGTAGCAGCCAACAATTCGATACCCTCTACAGTGTCTGTAACAGTATATTGACCAAACACCTGATTTCTATCAGGAGGAGCCTGGCCTTCACATCATGAGCCTCTGTTAACATTTTTAGTGTCAGGCAAAAGAATACCATCCATTCTTATTCCTGAGTAGAAGTCAAAGGTCAATCATATGGCCTTCAGGTAACGAACATAGGCCTCATTTCTTCATTATTGCTTATGAAGCTGTGACCTGCATTTTCCCCAATGGTCTACATCAAGGTTATCTAACCTTAGGTTTTTATTGAAACAATAGACAATGTATTTTGATTTGCCATTTTAGTGAGAGCTCTATGGTAAACAGGTCGCATAAATTGCTCTGCGGGCTGCATGCGGCCCCGCAATTTGGACAACCCTGGTTTATGTAATCACTGCCAACATTTTAACTCTTCCCTAACCTGGGAAGACCTTGGTCCTAACCCATCCTTCATGGTGCCTCAAGAGGGAATTGAACTTTTTTTTCTTTTTTTCTGAGTAACTATGGGAAGGGAAGAGGGGAAGATTTTAGTCTCTGAGGTGATAAATGAAGAATAATAGAATCACAGATTTCGAGGTGGAAGGGATCTTTGAGGTTATCTAGTGCAACACCTTCATTTTAAACAGTTGAGGAAACCACTGGTAGTAAGTTACAAAGCTAAAGTCTGAACTCAGGCCCTCTGACCTCACTCTTTCCAGTGCACCATAAAGGACCTTTTTGAAGTGTAACTTTGTCCTTTGCTACTTTACTCAATCTCCTCTTTTCCTCCTTGAAGCCTTCCCAGACCAACCTAGCCCTCAAACAGGTGGATTTCATCCTTCTACCTGTACTAATCTGAGCTCTTCCATAATTTCTTATTCTGATCCATTCTTGCCATAATTATTACTACTTTTGAAAGGAAGTTACAGACTATTAACTGTATTAATAATAACAATTCATTTCATTTTCTAGGATTGTTTTGAAGGACAGCTTCACAAAAAGTATAAACGATGACCATCAAGTCATCATTCCAGGCAAACAACACCTAGAACATAAATCAGATTACTTCAATGTACAAAGGAACTTTATTCGAATACATTTGGGCAGTTTTACCTCACAACTTTTTTGGCTTTCTATGGGTATGAGGTTTCATAAATATATCTTTTATCTCATCTAGTGAGTTATAAGAAAAAAAAAGACCCAAATGTTTATATTTCTAATTAAAGGTTAAATGTTCCTCCCACTTCACATTCAGGAAATTTTCTATAATGTGACACAATTATTCAGGGGAAATATTTGGCATGGGTAGTTACATATTTTATTTTTTTTATCAAAATACACATAGTAAGGTACCCCATACTCCAACTGATAAGCCTATTTTTCTCACTATTTTCAAGTTACTTGACCTCACAGCTATTCAGCTTCTAAGCTGTCTTAATCATGCCCTACACTGAAGAGGGAAAATGATTTCAAAGGCAGTAGTAAATCAAAGATGTAGCCTTTCCTGACCCTGCATCATGAATTCATCAAAAGTCATTCCCCCAGACATGCAATGCATAACTGAACCTGAGGCTGCTTAGTTGCATGGCCAAGTCAAATTAACAAGCATCTTAGTAAATACTATTTGTCACATGCTGTACTAAGCTCTGGGAATACAATATGTGCAAAAAGAATGGCAGTTCCTGCCCTCAAAGAGCTTACATTCCATGCCAATGGGTGGGGGCGGGGGGCAACACATAATAAAGGAAGCTGAAAAGTTGGGGGTGGAAGGACTAGATACAAAGGTACCCAGGGTGGAGGCTTTGTAGAGAAAGTCCAGGAGAGTCAGGAATGCAGCCTAGAAAGGAATAAATACGTGGAGGACCCAGGCACCCTCCTTGAAATGAAGGTTCTGGGAGAACCCAGCCAATCAGAGGGAAAGGTCTCAGGGATGGAGGGTGCTTCCAATCTATGAAGTCTGGGGCCAGATTGAGACTTCAAGGTGAAGAGGTTTCTGGGGCATTGTAAAGAAAATCTAGGAGAGTCAGGAGTGTTACATGGAGAAGAAGGACACTTCCCCCCCCCGGGGGGGGGGCACACACAGCACAAGGAAAATAGATTAATAAACACAAAGTAAAAGACATCTGAGAACACCTAAATCCAACATATATGCTGCTCCACCATGTAGTGAGAATAAGTATATTAACTTAGGATGAGCACCTTCCATTTTCTTTTTAAGCCTCTATTTTGGACTAACATTGTTATGTAAATTGTTTTTTTGCTATAATGTATAGATTTAAGTAGTATAGTTCGGCAATGAAATATTATTTCCCCATATTTGGTAAAAAAAAAAAAAACTATTAGTGATATATGGTTGTTCCCCAAATTTGGTAAGCAACTATTGACAATATATATTGTGTCTTAATTTTGGTAATAACTGATAAATATTTTCTAACCATATTAGGAAACATAAGATCTGATGATAGTTTCCTTTTATCATAAGCTTAGGTAATCAATCACCAATCAAAATTTAGATGTAATTTATAAATGTCCCTTAGTCAAAACCCCAGAAACCCCAGCCATGAGTCTGTTCCTGAGTCATGAATGAGATAGATATCTGGGTCCTTACATTTGAAGATTTGCAGCGTTCCATGTTTGCTCAAGAGTAATGCTGTTTGATGGGCACTTTGTCAGAATGCCATCTCTGAGGGATACCCACAGATTGTGGCTGGGTAGAGAGGGAACATTGTAAACACATTTTTGGGAAGCTGTAGGAATCAAGTTGATGGTTTGTTCCTAGAAGATTAATGTTAATTATAATGTTAATAAAGTTTGCATGCATTGAGAAATATAAGTCTAGTTGGTGTTTCTATCATACATAACAAAGTAGTTTTAAACATTTACGCGCCACGTGTAACATATTGAAACAAAGTTCTACTTGTCACTTTGTCATTCTCTCCAAGTACCATATCACTCTGAGAAACTTGAATACATCAATGAATCCATGATTTTTGTGATGCATCCACTACCCTTAAAAAAAAAAATATGTGCATCTATCTAACAGATTGGAGATCTTCCTATGATTCCATTAATATTTTGTGAGTGTCACTGTTCTCATCACATTCTCTTCTACTAAGTTTGGGGAAGCTCATCGCCTAGCTTAGCAGAAGTATAAATGTTTCTGGTTAAACAACTCCCAAAGATGACATAACAAGGCATCTAGGGATTTCGATCTGTGTCTACGAAAGGATTACACACCAATGAAATTGAAACTACTCTTAAG